>NC_045128.1:20915778-20990044 GCF_007655135.1 Punica granatum
AAAACCGCTTGATAAGTCGATGAAGACGCCACAAACGGTGGTGGAAAGCCGTTTGATAAGTCGATGATGAACGCCACGGAAACTTCCGATAAGTTCGATTAGTTCTTCAAGAACCAAAGAGAATACTCTCACATTTTCTGAATGTTCCTTCCATTAAAAATTGACTAAGATGAATATATATAGACATAAAGTAATCCTAATATGGTCATATCTCCTCCTATAGATAAGGAAATTAAAACCAAGAATATCGATAGAGATATGACATAATCTATAAAGATATAAAATCTAAATAACCCCTAGAATATCTCTATTGAGAGTTAAACCAAACAAATCTGATGTTATCTTCTGTTGATCATCAACTATTCTAGAAGCTTCCTTAAAACACTTGCTGAATTTAGCCTTGTCCCGAAATCTGTCTATAACTTGAATAATGTTGATGGATCTTTGTGGATCACGTGATTCATGTCCAATGGGCCTCCACGAATTTGCTTGAGCCCAAACCTCTTGAATCAGGCCGTTGAGTTTTCATCTTTAAACTTCTTTACACTCCGTGCTCGCGTAATCGGTCCAATTGGAACTTGAACCTGGATCCCTTGAAGTCGTGCTACGATTTGCATCATTCCCCTCCTCTTGAAAAGGATTTGTCCTCAAATCATCACCTACATCAAAAGGAAGCAAATCAGAAACATTAAAAGTAGCACTTACATTGTACTCACCAGGTAAGTCTAGTTTACAAGTATTGTCATTGATGCGCTCCAGGACTTAAAAGGTCCATCTCCTCTTGGAAGCAGTTTGGAACGTCTTTTTTGCGGCGGAAATCTCTCTTTTCCTCATATGCAACCAAACCCAATCTCCGGGTTCAAAAATCAGTCTTATGACGGCCCGTGTTGCAGTGTTTTGTATACTGCTCCGTTTTCGCTCAATGTTGAGTCTTGTTTTCTATGAATCTGCTGACATATTCAGCTTTCTTTTTGCATCTAAATTAACATGCTCAGTCAAAGGTAAAGGAGATAAATCCATGGAGTTAAAGGATAAATCCATAAACAACTTCAAATGGTGAAAATTTAGTAGCGGAATGAACAGATCTGTTATAAGCAAACTCAACATGTGGTAAACACTCTTCCCATGTTTTAATGTTTTTTTTGATTGCCCTCAACAAAGTAGACAAAGTTCTATTTACTACTTCCGTTTGACCATCAGTTTGTGGGTGACATAGTAGAAATAACAGCTTAGTACCTAACTTACAAAACCACAAAGTCTTCCAAAAATAGCTCAAGAACTTAGCATCTCTATCCGAAACAATTGTTCTAGGCATGCCATGTAACCTCACAATCTCCCTAAAGAACAAATCAGCAACATGCGAGGCATCATCCGTTTTGTGACATGGAATAAAGTGTGCCATCTTAGAAAATCTATCCACCCACAAAAATTGAATCTCTCCACGTTTAGTCCTAGTAATCCTAACACAAAGTCCATTGAAATATCAATCCAAGGCTCACTAGGAATTGGTAAAGGAGTATACAAACCGTTAACTGCACTCTGGATTTAGCTTGCCTACACGTAATGCATCTACCACAAATTCTCTCAACATCTCTTTTCATATGTGGCCAATAGAAGTGTTCTTGCAAAATAGCTAAAGTCTTTGCTACTCTCCAAATGTCCCCATTAATCCCCCAGCATGTGATTCCTGCACTAATAACTCTCTCAAGGAACAATTTGGCACGCATAACTTATTCTCCTCGAAACAGAAAGTCATCATGCCTAAAGAACTTACACAAGGAATTTTCTCACAATCGATATTCCTCACAAAATTCATGGTCATCAGCATATAAATTTTTATGTGCTCAAAACCAAGCAATTTTGCATCAAGTGTAGAGAGTAATGCATACCTGCGAGAAAGTGCATCGGCGACCACATTCTCTTACCTTGCTTATACCGAATGACGTATGGAAAAGTCTCGATGAACTCCCCCATCGGGCATGTCTTTTGTTTAGTTTGTGTTGGCCCTTCAAGTGGTTTCAAGGACTCATGATCGGGTGTGTATCACGAACTCCTTAGGCCATAGGTATGCTGCCACGTCTCTAAAGCTCGAAACAATGCATACAACTCTTTATCATAAGTTGGATAGTTTAAGGCTGCACCGCTTTAGTTTTTCGCTGAAGTAAGCAATTGGTCGTCCTTCCTGCATGGGAACTGCAAACTGCACCTATACCACACCTGAAGCATCACATTCAATCTCAAAAGTTTTAGAAAAGTTAGGTAAAGATATAAAGGAGCGTTGGTCAGCTTCTCTTTGATTAGCTGAAACGCCTTCTCTTGTTCTTCTCCCCATCTAAATCCAACGTTTTTTCTTGATCACTTCAGTAAGTGGTGCTGCTATGCTACTAAAGTCCTTCACGAACCGCCGATAGAAACTAGCACTAGCAATCCATGAAAACTACGAACATTACTTACACTTGTGGGACTAGGCCACTCTTGGATTGTGCACGTACCTTCTCCTCATCAACCTGTATATCTTGTGCACTAACAACAAATCCCAAAAAAACAAGCTTATCGGTGCAAAAATTAACCTTCTTCATATTAGCAAATAACTTTTCCTTCCTAAGCACATCTAGACAGATTCAAATGTACTTATGATCATCTAAGTTTTTGCTGTAACTAGTATATCATCAAAGTAGACAACCACAAATCTACCTATAAATGCATGCAACGCAAAACATGATCATAAAACTCATAAAAGTGCTTGAGCATTAGTCAAACCAAAAGGCATAACTAACCATTCTTACAAACCGTATTTTGTTTTAAAGGCAGTTTTCCATTCATCTCCTTCTTTCATTCTAATCTGATGATAACCACTCTTTAAACAATTTTAGAAAATACACAAGAACCATGTAACTCATCTAACATATCATCTAAGCGAGGAATAGGATGACGATACTTTACCGTTACTTTGTTGATTGCTCGGCAATCAACGCACATTCCCACGTCCCATCCTTCTTAGGTACAAGTTTAAACCGAACGGCGCATGGCCTCATGCTTTCCCTCACGTCCCTTTCTCCAACAACTCACTTACCTGCCGTTGAAGCTCCTTTGTCTCCTCAAGATTGCTCCTATAAGCTGGTCGGTTTGGAATTGTCGCACCGGAACAAAATCAATTTGATGTTCAATCCCCGGATTGGAGGTAAGCCATGTGGTGTTCCTCCTCGGGAAAGACTCCTCATACTCCTGCAAAAGAGAAACAACAGAACTAGAGAAGAGAGATATCAAGTTCGTTAGTATTGAAAAATGCCTCTTTGTACAAAAGTACAATCATCGGCTGATTTAAAAACATGCTTGCCTAATTCTTTCTCCCATGTTTGCATAAAAATTCTTTTGTTTTCTCTCTGATTTTCTCTCAATGGCCGAATTTTGATTTTCTTTTTCTCTCTCATTTTTCCTCGGCCTCTCTCTGATTTTCCCTCGTTTTCTTCTGTTCCTCTCTTTCTTTTGATCACTCTCTTTTTGCAATCTCACTTGATCCTCATGTACTTGCTGCGGAGTCAATGGTACAAGAGTGATTGATCGTTGATTAAGTACAAGGAGTATTTGTTCGTAAGCCATCATGCTTCACACGCCTATCAAATTGCCATGGACGGTCCAAGCAACAAATGTCCCGCTTGCATCGGTATTACATCACACAACACTTCATCTTCGTATTTACCGATTCGAAATGCAACTAACACTTGCTTGTCCACCCTTATTTCACCACTATCATTTAACCATTGCAATTTGTATGGCTTGGGGTGCTTCAGCATGGGTAGTCCCAATTTTTTTCCACCATTGTTATGCTTGCGACATTAGTACAACTACCATCATCTATAATCACACTACATACCTTGTCTTTGATGTAGCACCTAGTGTGAAAGATGTTCTCCCCCGCTGTTTCTTCAACTCCTTTTATTTGCAAGCTCAATGCTCTCCTTGCCACCAATGTTAATGCATCTGGAGCTAAATATTTCTCCTCGGGAACGTCCTCCAATGGGGGCATGTCATCGGGATCACTCTTTCTTTGGAACGATGGAATTTCATCTTAATACTACCCATTTCTTGTCTTCCCGATTCCTATCTTCTCTAAAAAACCGCCCTCCATGTTTCCTATTACTAACAACTGAATCTCGATCATCTTCTCAAAACTAGCCCCATAATTCTCTTCATCTTCAACCCTCACTTCCTCGTTTGAACTATTTCCTTCCTACATGCATTAAGAGAGTTTTGTGGCTGCTCCACACGTTTATTCTCCATCAGATCTATCCGTTCATGAAACTGCTCAAACTCCAACCTCATCACACGCCTCATCTCACTCATCATGGCCTCTATAAGTATTTTCGAATCATCTAATTCCGTAGCACCTTCGGGAATACTCTTAGCACTGTTGTGAGACATGATTGCTGCAAAAAAAGTTAGAAAAAAAGGACCTCACAATTCTCTCCCTTAACGTGTTTACACTCAAGAATGTGAATCACTCTACACTCGTGTTTTCACTCAAACAAACGTGGCTTTTAACCCTCTAATGTTCTTACCACTCCCTGCCTTTTTTTTCCACTCAATAATTCTCTTTAAGATCTTTTGGAACTAAACAAACAATTCTCCAAAATTTCCAGCAGCAATTCCCCAAGAACTTACCAAGGAAATTAATATTACAAAGGAAATTTCAAGAAGAAAAGAAGCAAGAGAAAAGCAACTACTATGAAGGATTAAATAAACCAGAATGTTATATGAAATTATGGGATCAGAATCAATGCAGATTACAAAGAACGAGAAATAACAACTGTAGAATGGTCTGATGTAAAAAATTGGATCAAATTGACAACGATGTCTTCTTTCTTTTCTTTCGATCTTTTTTTTTTCTCAGCTCTGTATTTTTTTTTTTGGCCGATTTTTTTTTTCAGCTCTTTTTTTTTTTCAGCTTTGTATATTTTTTTTTCAGCCGAATTTTTTTTTTTTTCAGCCCTTTTTTTTTTACTAATAATCCACAAAGAACAATTTCGATGAAGCGAAACTCAGCAAATTGAAACAAAAAAAGGATAGGATAAACCCGATTTGAAGCCTGATGCTCTGATACCAAATGATGCGATTCCCGCCAAGAATGACGAGACCCGACAACTAAAGGAACCCAAGATCGTTCCACGATCAGATTTGATTGACGAACCCTCGACCCGTTGTTTACGACAAAAACAAGAACCTTGGTATAACTGACCTCATCCCATTGTTTAATGCGAAACAAGAACCTCGGTATATAGGAAGACGCCACAAACGGTAATGGAAAACCGCTTGATAAGTCGATGAAGACGCCACAAACGGTGGTGGAAAGCCGTTTGATAAGTCGATGATGAACGCCACGGAAACTTCCGATAAGTTCGATTAGTTCTTCAAGAACCAAAGAGAATACTCTCACAATTTTCTGAATGTTCCTTCCATTAAAAATTGACTAAGATGAATATATATAGACATAAAGTAATCCTAATATGGTCATATATTTCCTATAGATAAGGAAATTAAAACCAAGAATATCGATAGAGATATGACATAATCTATAAAGATATAAAATCTAAATACCCCTAGAATATCTCTATGAGATTTAAACTTCAAACAAATCTGATGTTATCTTCTGTTGATCATCAACTATTCTAGAAGCTTCCTTAAACACTTGCTGAATTTAGCCTTGTCCGGAATCTTCTATAACTTGAATAATGTTGATGGATCTTTGTGGATCACGTGATTCATGTCCAATGGGCCTCCACGAATTTGCTTGAGCCCAAACCTCTTGAATCAGGCCGTTGAGTTCATCTTTAAACTTCTTTACTCGTGCTCGCGTAATCGGTCCAATTGGAACTTGAACTGGATCCCTTGAAGTCGTGCTACGATTTGCATCAGCAGGGGGCAAAACCCTTGGTTAAATTGGTGGGTTTCTAAGGCACATAGCTATGCCCTTCTGAAAGTATATATACACATATATAGATGTAGACAAGCGTGTGTGCATAGGTATATATATGCATACATTTTACTCTGTGAGCTGACCATGGACTAGAGAAGGGAACTGAATTGAAAATTTATCATGCATTATAATGATATCATGTGATGGATTGATTGAATAAGCTCTTATTTATTTGTATTTCGGAACCAAAGAAGTACTTAGAATTCCTTGCACTCTTCCTGAATTTGGCTGATCAAATTGGTCATCCATTTGATATATATTGTGATGAATCCTAAGTTGATATAATTTGAGAGATACATGTGTATAGCATTTTGCATTGTTCTCTATTTAAAGAGTTAGGTAGAAATCAAAAGAGATAGGGAAGAAGCATTTGTAAATTATAAACATCTTATATTATAGCTACATTCAGGAAATAGCACAGGAGGTGAATTGCTGCATATTTTCACCCTCATCTAGTATATTATCTAACCTTTTTGCTTGAACTGGATAGGGGCTGGGGAGACTGAGACTATACCTCCGGAAGGCTCGATTCATTAAGTGGTCATTTCAGGGGTGTTTGGGAGTACTTTCTTCCATCGTTAAAAATAATAATAAATAATATATATATATATATATATGTGTGTGTGTGTATGGTTATAAAAGTGATGGTGGCCGAATGATTGCGGAACATAGTTGATGTGTATGCTTAGTATGCTTGTGATGGTTGCACTATAGCCATGGGATCGCTGGACCCGGCGGATTATAAAAGGGGTCTGATCGGCCGCCGAACCCGGCGGAATATAAATAGGGGCTTGATCGGCCGCTGGACCCGGCGAATATAAATAGGGACGTGATCGGCCGCTGGACCCGGCGGAATACAAATGGGGGCCTGATCGGCCGCTGGACCCGGCGGAATATAAGTAGGGGCATGATCGGCCGCTGGACCGGCGGAATATAAATGAAGGTCAACTCTTACCGCCAGAGGTTAATGGGCGGCCCCCGCTCATGAGACATGGATATTGGGAGTTGAGGATGATATGAATGAGGTGTGCGGGGTCACGGTACCGTCATAACTCTGTTGCGAGGAAATGCAACCCTATGGCTATATTACTGTTGTTTGGATTTGGTTGCCCTATGAGTTGTGTGAAAGGATGATCTTGGTATTGGATGCTATATCACGGTGAAATATGTATATATATATATATATATGTATGATTGATTGTCGTGAATTGTGATGTAACATATTAGCTCATTTTACCTTGGAATATAGTACTCACTGAGTTGCAGCTCACCCCCTGCATACATTTTTCCAGATGAGCTAGGAGCTAGACTAGCCGCACAGGAGGGCTTTGGATAACGGGGATCAGCGCAAAGGATTTTGGCAAGTAGGCCCACCCATAGTATAGGTAGTAAGTGTTCGTAAATGTTACAATCCTGTTACGACCTGAAACTTTTGTTAGTTGGTTTAGTGGTATGGTTGTAGCTGAACACACTATGGAGAGCATATATGTACATTAGAATCCGTTAGACTCATTATATATTCACGTAGAGTGCCGAGTTAGTTTAAAGGTTGGATGTGTTGTAGAAGCATGCTATATATATATATATGAAAGCTTTTCGTTCAGTCTGTGTTACAAGATGGTTGCAACTGAGAAATATTTGAGAGTTTTATGCATATATCTGAATTAGTTGGGTCATTATATGTTTATATAGAGCTTGTTCGGGTGGTTTAATGTGTTGAGAATTAGGGAAATAGATTATACGTATATGAGTTGCGTATATGATAATGGATATTAAGGAATAGAGGGGAAACTCTGCTATAAGTTTCGGGTCGTGGCATTTTTTGTATCAGAGCCTAGGTTATAGGATTCTGTAGACGTAGTGCGCCTGATCCCCGCTCTTTTTGATTAGTTGCGGCCCCAAGACGGGATATACCTTATCATTGTGTTGTTAAATGCTTGGTTAACTTGTGTTCTGTTTAGGAAAATTTGCAATGGGACCCAAACGTGCAAGGCGGGGTCGACCTAGATACCGTACAGCCGAGAATTTAGCTGATATGAGTACACCTGAGCCGATGACAAAGGAGCAAGTGTCTCAAGCTCCTCAAGAAGCTGCTGCAGCTCCTAGGGTTCAAGATCCACCAATCCACCAGACGTTAGCAGCCATGACTCGTCTAGTGGAGCAGCAAGCGCAGCTAATTGAGCAACAAAACGGCCTTCTTCCAGAGGCAAGCAGCACAGCCGAGTGCATCTACATCTCACATGGAGCAACAATTGACGCCGTATGAAAGGTTTAGGAAATATGGTCCATCTAGTTTTTCGAGAAGTGCTGGTCCTATAGAAGCGGTGAATTGGATGGCTGGAATGGAAAGAATTTTTGCAATCATGGAGGTTTCAGACAACCAACGTGTGGCACTTGCAACATTCATGCTAGAAGGGGATGCTCAGTACTGGTGGGAGGCTACTCAAAGACGACTGGACCCGAACTCCTCGCACATTATCACTTGGGCTGAGTTTACGCAAGCATTTTATAATAAGTACTTTCCAGCCTCGTTTCGGCGCGCCAAGGAGCGGGAATTTTTGAATTTGAAGCAAGGGGACCTCAGCGTAGCTGAATATGAAGTAAAATTTACCAAGTTGTCACGTTTTGCCCCTACATTGGTAAGTGATGAAACTTCCAAATGCAGTAGGTTCTTGGATGGATTGAACCTCAATATGAGGTCGCGCGTTTCCGTTTTGGAGATCCCATTATTTGCAGACCTGTATAATAAAGCCATTATCCCTGAGGAGGACTTACGAGAGGAAGTTCATCAGAGGGAGCAAAGTAGAACTCGACCTAGTAGCTCACTTGTAGAGGGTTCCTTCCGACCCCCAAAAAGAGGCGGGTTCATTCAAGGCTTCAATAGAGGGAAATCAACTTATCAGCAGCTTCCGCAATGGTCTCATGAAGGTAAGGGCATGAGGAGTCAGAGTGGTGGAAGTTATGGTGGAACTAATCTCTCGAGGCATCAAAATTGTCAGAATTGTGGTCGATTTCATTCCGGAGTTTGTCAAGTGCAGTCCGGGAGTTGCTTTCATTGTGGACGTCGTGATCACTTAAGAAACAATTGCCCACAATTAAGGAGTGAGGGGGTTACATGTTTCAGATGTGGCATGAAGGGACATGTACAGAGGAATTGTAGGCAGCCTATAGTAGCAGCGTCAAGCAGCGCTAGTGTAGGCAATAGGCCATCGGCGATGAGAGGCCGTGGGCAGATGAGTAGCAACAAGAGTGTTCAAGGCCGAGGGGGTGGATCGATGGTGAGCTCAGCAGGCCAGGCCAATAGACCAATGACGCAGGGTAGAGTATTCACCTTAACGAAGCGGGATGCTGATGCCACTCCGACTGTAGTGACGGGTACGTTAAATCTCTTTAATAAACCTGCTCATGTACTTATAGACCCAGGGTCCACTCATTCATATATCTCATTGTCATATGCCATGTATTCTAACAGGCCACGAGAGTTATTAGATAGTCGTATGTCCATAGCTACACACCGACCGGGGAAAGTGTGGTAGTTGGGGAGGTGTATCGCAGTTGTAGGCTACACTTAGGGGATAAGGAGATGCTAGTAGATTTAATACCCTTAAACATTTGGGATTTTGATGTTATCCTCGGGATGGATTGGCTTGCTTCTCATCATGCTTCGGTGGAGTGTTACAAGAAGGAGGTTATCTTTAGAATACCAAATGAGCCTGAATTTAAGCTTCATGGAGATCAGTTGGGTACTCCATTCAATGTTATATCATTTCTCGAGGCGACGAAACTTTTGAAAATGGGGTGTGAAGGATATTTGGCACATGTGATTGCTACCGAGGTCAACTCACCAAAACTTAGTGAAATTTCAGTAGTTTGCGAGTTTCCAGAGGTTTTTCCTAATGATTTACCTGGTCTTCCCCCTGATAGAGAGATTGAGTTTACTATCGAGTTAGATCCCGGTACTGCGCCGATTTCCCGTGCACCGTATCGTATGGCCCCGTCAGAACTCATGGAATTGAAAATTCAGCTGCAAGAATTATTAGAAAAGGGATTTATCAGGCCTAGTGTATCTCCTTGGGGTGCTCCCGTTTTGTTTGTGAAGAAGAAGGATGGCTCACTTAGATTGTGTATAGATTACCGACAGCTGAATCGGGTAACGGTGCGCAATAAATATCCTTTACCTAGGATAGATGACTTGTTTGATCAGCTCCGAGGTGCTACCGTCTTCTCGAAGATCGATCTTAGATCGGGATACCACCAGCTGAAGATCAAGGACTCTGATGTGCCCAAGACTGCTTTTCGCACTCGGTATGTCCACGAGAGTTATTAGATAGTCGTATGTCCATAGCTACACCGACCGGGGAAAGTGTGGTAGTTGGGAGGTGTATCGCAGTTGTAGGCTACACTTAGGGGATAAGGAGATGCTAGTAGATTTAATACCCTTAAACATTTGGGATTTTGATGTTATCCTCGGGATGGATTGGCTTGCTTCTCATCATGCTTCGGTGGAGTGTTACAAGAAGGAGGTTATCTTTAGAATACCAAATGAGCCTGAATTTAAGCTTCATGGAGATCAGTTGGGTACTCCATTCAATGTTATATCATTTCTCGAGGCGACGAAACTTTTGAAAAGGGGGTGTGAAGGATATTTGGCACATGTGATTGCTACCGAGGTCAACTCACCAAAACTTAGTGAAATTTCAGTAGTTTGCGAGTTTCCAGAGGTTTTTCCTGATGATTTACCTGATCTTCCCCCTGATAGAGAGATTGAGTTTACTATCGAGTTAGATCCCGGTACTGCGCCGATTTCCCGTGCACCGTATCGTATGGCCCCGTCAGAACTCATGGAATTGAAAATTCAGCTGCAAGAATTATTAGAAAAGGGATTTATCAGGCCTAGTGTATCTCCTTGGGGTGCTCCCGTTTTGTTTGTGAAGAAGAAGGATGGCTCACTTAGATTGTGTATAGATTACCGACAGCTGAATCGGGTAACGGTGCGCAATAAATATCCTTTACCTAGGATAGATGACTTGTTTGATCAGCTCCGAGGTGCTACCGTCTTCTCGAAGATCGATCTTAGATCGGGATACCACCAGCTGAAGATCAAGGACTCTGATGTGCCCAAGACTGCTTTTCGCACTCGGTATGGACATTATGAATTCCTTGTGATGCCTTTCGGGTTAACAAATGCTCCAGCAGCTTTTATGGATTTAATGAATAGAGTCTTCCAGCTATATCTTGATCAGTTTGTGGTGGTTTTCATCGATGATATATTGGTATACTCGAGGAACCGGAATGAGCATGAAGAACATCTTCGTGTAGTGTTGCAGATTTTGAGAGAAAGAAAACTTTATGCCAAGTTTAGCAAATGTGAGTTTTGGTTAGACCGAGTGGGATTTCTCGGGCATGTGATTTCAGGTGATGGCATATCAGTGGATCCGACGAAGATTGAAGCTATCTTGAATTGGAATCGTCCTACAAGTGTAACAGAGGTGAGGAGTTTCCTAGGATTAGCTGGTTATTATCAAAGATTTGTGGAAGGATTCTCCCTTATTGCTGCTCCCCTGACTCGGTTAACGCGGAAAAGTGTGAAGTTTGAATGGACAGATGAGTATGAGCAAAGTTTCCAGGAGTTGAAGAAGAGGTTGACCACTGCCCCAGTGCTTGTTATTCCGTCCACTGATGAGGGTTTGTGATATATAGTGATGCATCCCATCAAGGCTTAGGCTGCGTATTAATGCAAAATGGCAGAGTGGTGGCTTATGCATCTCGGCAATTAGGGAATCATGAGAAGAATTACCCGACGCATGATCTTGAATTGGCAGCCGTGGTATTCGCCCTCAAACTTTGGAGACATTATTTATATGGAGCAAAGTGCGAGATTTATACAGATCACAAGAGTTTGAAACATTTGTTCACTCAAAAAGAACTCAACTTGAGACAGAGGAGATGGATGGAACTAATCAAAGATTATGATTGCACGATCAACTATCATCCAGGAAAGGCAAACGTGGTGGCAGATGCACTGAGTCGGAAATCATCAGCAAGATTAGCAGGTATGTGGAGTGTTTACGACACACTTATATTAATGAGTTGAGGTCATTAGAAGTTAAACTAGAGATGACCGGTTTAGGAGCATTGATGGCTATTTATGATATGAAACCAGTGCTAGTTGATCGAATTCGGGAAGAGCAACAAGTAGATCCATTTTTAGTAGAGATGAAAATCAAGATTAAGGAAGGCAGAGTAAAGGAAGGCAAGAAGTTTGAATTTCTTTTGAAAGAGGATGAAACACTTATGTTTGGGAGTCGAATTTGTGTACCTAATGATGCTGAGTTGAAGAGAGAGATTCTTGCACAGGCTCATAGCTCACCTTATGCAATGCACCCCGGAAGCACTAAGATGTATTATAATTTGAAGAGAAGCTGTTGGTGGTATAACATGAAAAAGGAGATAGCTGAATTTGTTGCCAAGTGTCTAGTATGTTAACAGGTTAAAGCAGAGCATCAACACCCATCCGGGTTATTACAACCTCTTCCGGTACCTGAATGGAAATGGGAAAAGATCACTATGGATTTTGTCTCGGGACTTCCACGAACACGAAGAGGGCATGATTCTATATGGGTGATAGTTGATAGGCTGACTAAATCCGCTCACTTCCTACCAGCTAAAACGACATTCGGTGCAGATCAGTTGGCACAATTGTTCATTAAGGAGATTGTGAGGTTGCACGGTGTGCCGGCATCCATAGTATCAGACCGAGGTTCCTATTTTACTTCCAAGTACTGGAATAGTTTTGTTACGGCTCTAGGCACAAAGTTGAATTTGACCACCGCTTTTCATCCTGAATCAGACGGGCAAAGCGAAAGGACCATTCAAACATTGGAGGAAATGTTAAGAGCGTGTGTTATAGAATTTCAAGGCAGCTGGGATGACTACCTTCCTTTGATGGAATTCGCGTATAATAACAGTTATCAATCTAGTATTGGAATGGCACCATATGAGTCGCTTTATGGTCGGGTTTGTCGAACACCATTGTGTTGGAACGAAGTTGGAGAGAGGCAATTAACTGGACCGGAAATAGTCGACCTAACAGCTGAAAAGGTCAAGATTATCAGAGAGAGATTAAAGACCGCTCAAGGGCGACAAAAGAATTATGCCGATAAACGAAGAAAGGACCTCGAGTTTCAGCAAGGGGATCGAGTTTTCTTAAAGGTATCACCGTGGAAGGGTATTATGAGATTTGCAAGAAAGGGAAGCTTAGTCCCAGATATATCGGGCCATAAGAGGTTCTCGAGCGCATTGGGAAGGTGGCATGCCGGTTGGCTCTACCTCCTGAACTATCCCGTATTCATAACGTGTTTCATGTGTCAATGTTGCGTAAGTATATACCAGACCCATCCCATGTTCTGAGTTATCAACCGGTGGAGCTAAATGAAGACTTGACATATGAGGAAGAGCCAGTGGATATTTTAGATAGAAAGGAGCAGGTCCTTCGAACCAAGAGAATTCCATTGTGGAAGAGTCATTCGATAGAAGAAGCCACTCGGGAACCCGAGGATTCTATGAGAGTCAACTATCCATACCTTTTCCCGATATCAGGTAAATAATTTCGGGGACGAAATTTTCATTAGTGGGGGAGATTGTGAGGCTAGTGTCCACCAAACATGCATATACATACATGTATATAATATACCCTTATTTTTTTTTGGCTGGATCTTTAAATGTATTTAATATACCACAACTTGTGGCTGGATCATTATCTATACGAAAGAAAAAAAAATAATAATAATAACGAAAAAGGTGAGAAATCAGATAGTGATGAGTGTGGAATGGGCCAAGTGGCCTCCTTTTCAGCAGCCAATTTATTTCCTGATGCGATTCCCGCCAAGAATGACGAGACCCGACAACTAAAGGAACCCAAGATCGTTCCACGATCAGATTTGATTGACGAACCCTCGACCCGTTGTTTACGACAAAAACAAGAACCTTGGTATAACTGACCTCAACCCGTTGTTTAATGCGAAACAAGAACCTCGGTATATAGGAAGACGCCACAAACGGTAATGGAAAACTGCTTGATAAGTCGATGAAGACGCCACAAACGGTAATGGAAAACCGTTTGATAAGTCGATGATGAACGCCACGGAAACTTCCGATAAGTTCGATTAGTTCTTCAAGAACCAAAGAGAATACTCTCACAATTTTCTGAATGTTCCTCTCATTAAAAATTGACTAAGATGAATATATATAGACATAAAGTAATCCTAATATGGTCATATCTCCTCCTATAGATAAGGAAATTAAAACCAAGAATATCGATAGAGATATGACATAATCTATAAAGATATAAAATCTAAATACCCCTAGAATATCTCTATGAGATTTAAACTTCAAACAAATCTGATGTTATCTTCTGTTGATCATCAACTGTTCTAGAAGCTTCCTTAAACACTTGCTGAATTTAGCCTTGTCCGGAATCTTCTATAACTTGAATAATGTTGATGGATCTTTGTGGATCACGTGATTCATGTCCAATGGGCCTCCACGAATTTGCTTGAGCCCAAACCTCTTGAATCAGGCCGTTGAGTTCATCTTTAAACTTCTTTGCTCGTGCTCGCGTAATCGGTCCAATTGGAACTTGAACTGGATCCCTTGAAGTCGTGCTACGATTTGCATCATTCCCCTCCTCTTGAAAAGGATTTGTCCTCAAATCATCACCTACATCAAAAGGAAGCAAATCAGAAACATTAAAAGTAGCACTTACATTGTACTCACCAGGTAAGTCTAGTTTATAAGCATTGTCATTGATGCGCTCCAGGACTTGAAAAGGTCCATCTCCTCTTGGAAGCAGTTTGGAACGTATTTGCGCCGGAAATCTCTCTTTCCTCATATGCAACCAAACCCAATCTCCGGGTTCAAAAATCAGCTTATGACGGCCCTTGTTGGCGTGTTTTGTATACTGCTCCGTTTTTCGTTCAATGTTGAGTCTTGTTTTCTCATGAATCTGCTTGACAAATTCAGCTTTCTTTTTGCCATCTAAATTAACATGCTCAGTCAAAGGTAAAGGAGATAAATCCAATGGAGTTAAAGGATTAAATCCATAAACAACTTCAAATGGTGAAAATTTAGTAGCGGAATGAACAGATCTGTTATAAGCAAACTCAACATGTGGTAAACACTCTTCCCATGTTTTAATGTTTTTTTTTATGATTGCCCTCAACAAAGTAGACAAAGTTCTATTTACTACTTCCGTTTGACCATCAGTTTGTGGGTGACAAGTAGTAGAAAATAACAGCTTAGTACCTAACTTACACCACAAAGTCTTCCAAAAATAGCTCAAGAACTTAGCATCTCTATCCGAAACAATTGTTCTAGGCATGCCATGTAACCTCACAATCTCCCTAAAGAACAAATCAGCAACATGCGAGGCATCATCCGTTTTGTGACATGGAATAAAGTGTGCCATCTTAGAAAATCTATCCACAACCACAAAAATTGAATCTCTCCCACGTTTAGTCCTAGGTAATCCTAACACAAAGTCCATTGAAATATCAATCCAAGGCTCACTAGGAATTGGTAAAGGAGTATACAAACCGTTAGGCTGCACTCTGGATTTAGCTTGCCTACACGTAATGCATCTACCACAAATTCTCTCAACATCTCTTTTCATATGTGGCCAATAGAAGTGTTCTTGCAAAATAGCTAAAGTCTTTGCTACTCCAAAATGTCCCATTAATCCCCCACCATGTGATTCCTGCACTAATAACTCTCTCAAGGAACAATTTGGCACGCATAACTTATTCTCTCGAAATAGAAAGTCATCATGCCTAAAGAACTTACCACAAGGAATTTTCTCACAAGCTCGATATTCCTCACAAATTCATGGTCATCAGCATATAAATTTTTAATGTGCTCAAAACCAAGCAATTTTGCATCAAGTGTAGAGAGTAATGCATACCTGCGAGAAAGTGCATCGGCGACCACATTCTCCTTACCTTGCTTATACCGAATGACGTATGGAAACGTCTCGATGAACTCCACCCATCGGGCATGTCTTTTGTTTAGTTTGTGTTGGCCCTTCAAGTGTTTCAAGGACTCATGATCGGTGTGTATCACGAACTCCTTAGGCCATAGGTAGTGCTGCCACGTCTCTAAAGCTCGAACCAATGCATACAACTCTTTATCATAAGTTGGATAGTTTAAGGCTGCACCGCTTAGTTTTTCGCTGAAGTAAGCAATTGGTCGTCCTTCCTGCATGAGAACTGCACCTATACCAACACCTGAAGCATCACATTCAATCTCAAAAGTTTTAGAAAAGTTAGGTAAAGATAATAAAGGAGCGTTGGTCAGCTTCTCTTTGATTAGCTGAAACGCCTTCTCTTGTTCTTCTCCCCATCTAAATCCAACGTTTTTCTTGATCACTTCAGTAAGTGGTGCTGCTATGCTACTAAAGTCCTTCACGAACCGCCGATAGAAACTAGCAAGTCCATGAAAACTACGAACATTACTTACACTTGTGGGACTAGGCCACTCTTGGATTGCACGTACCTTCTCCTCATCAACCTGTATACCTTGTGCACTAACAACAAATCCCAAAAAAACAAGCTTATCGGTGCAAAAAGTACACTTCTTCATATTAGCAAATAACTTTTCCTTCCTAAGCACATCTAAGACAGATTTCAAATGTACCTTATGATCATCTAAGTTTTTGCTGTAAACTAGTATATCATCAAAGTAGACAACCACAAATCTACCTATAAATGCACGCAAAACATGATTCATAAGTCTCATAAAGGTGCTTGGAGCATTAGTCAAACCAAAAGGCATAACTAACCATTCGTACAAACCGTATTTTGTTTTAAAGGCAGTTTTCCATTCATCTCCTTCTTTCATTCTAATCTGATGATAACCACTCTTTAAATCAATTTTAGAAAATACACAAGAACCATGTAACTCATCTAACATATCATCTAAGCGAGGAATAGGATGACGATACTTTACCGTTATGTTGTTGATTGCTCGGCAATCAACACACATTCTCCACGTCCCATCCTTCTTAGGTACAAGTATTACTGGAACAGCGCATGGGCTCAAGCTCTCCCTCACGTACCCTTTCTCTAACAACTCCTTTACCTGCCGTTGAAGCTCCTTTGTCTCCTCAGGATTGCTCCTATAGGCTGGTCGGTTTGGAATTGTCGCACCGGGAACAAAATCAATTTGATGTTCAATCCCTCGGATTGGAGGTAAGCCATGTGGTGTTTCCTCGGGAAAGACATCCTCATACTCCTGCAAAAGAGAAACAACAGAACTAGGAAGAGAGATATCAAGTTCGTTAGTATTGAAAAATGCCTCTTTGTACAAAAGTACAATCATCGGCTGATTTAAAAACATTGCTTGCCTAATTTCTCCCATGTTTGCATAAAAATTCTTTTGTTTTCTCTCTGATTTTCTCTCAATGGCCGAATTTTGATTTTCTTTTTCTCTCTCATTTTTCTCAGCCTCTCTCTGATTTTCCCTCGTTTTCTTCTGTTCACTCTCTTTCTTTTGATCACTCTCTTTTTGCAATCTCACTTGATCCTCATATACTTGCTGCGGAGTCAATGGTACAAGAGTGATTGATCGCTGATTAAGTACAAAGGAGTATTTGTTCGTAAAGCCATCATGCTTCACTCGTCTATCAAATTGCCATGGACGCCCTAGCAACAAGTGTCCTGCTTGCATCGGTACTACATCACACAACACTTCATCTTCGTATTTACCGATTCGAAATGCAACTAACACCTGCTTGTTCACCCTTATCTCACCACTATCATTCAACCATTGCAGCTTGTACGGCCTAGGGTGCTTCACCATGGGCAGTCTTAATTTTTCCACCATTGTTGCACTTGCGACATTAGTACAACTACCACCATCAATAATCACACTACATACCTTGTCTTTGATGTAGCACCTAGTGTGAAAGATGTTCTCCGCTGCACTTCTTCAACTCCTTTTGTTTGCAAGCTTAATGCTCTCCTTGCCACCAATGTCAATGCATCTGGAGCTAAATATTCCTCTTCGGGAACGTCCTCCAATGGGGGCATGTCATCGGTGTCGGAATCTTCAGTGTCGGTCACAATGTCACCATTGTCTCGCATCACCATGACCCGCTTGTTTGGGCATTGACTTGCTATGTGTCCCCTACCTTGGCATTTAAAACACTTAATGTCACGATTCCTGGAGGTAGAAATGTCGGTTTTACCTTGAGGAACATGGCTGGTTGCTTCTCGCTTTTGCTCGGTTTTCAACATCGACGTGGATTGCTTCTCATCTTTCTTCCACTGATTCGGTTTCCAAGTGGATGTGCTTGGACTTTGGCTTGCACGTGTATTGCCTCTCCTCTTGAACTGGTTCTCAATCTTGATGGCCATGTGCACCATATCCTCCAACTCCACATAATGTTGTATTCCACGGCATTTTGAATTTCTCGGTTCAATCCAGCCAAAAATCTTGCCATAGTAGCCTCTCGATCCTCCTCTATGTTAGCTCTAATCATGGCCACTTCCATCTCCTTAAAATATTCCTCTACACTCCGATTACCTTGCCTAAGACTTTGTAACTTATTATACAGCTCCCGGTAGTAATAACTAGGAACAAATCGCTTCCTCATCACCCTTTTCATTTCCTCCCACGTAGCTATAGGTGGCTCTTTATTTCTTCGCCTATTTATCATCAATTGATCCCACCAAACAATTGCATAATCCGAGAATTCAATTGCTGCCAATTTGACTTTCTTCAGCTCGGAATAACTATAACAATCAAATACAAACTCCACCTTTTTCTCCCACTCAAGGTATGCTTCGGGATCACTCTTTCCTTGGAACGATGGGATTTTCATCTTAATACTACCCAAGTTATAATCTTCCCGATTCCTATCTTCTCTAAACCGCCCTCCATGTCTCCTATTACTAACAACTGAATCTCGATCATCTTCATCAAAACCAGCCCCATAAATCTCTTCATCTTCAACCCTCACTTCCCTCGGTTGAACTCTTTCCCTCCTACGTGCATTAGGAGCGTTTCGTGGCTGCTCCACACGTTTATTCTCTATCAGATCTATCCGTTCATGAACCTGCTCAAACTCCAACCGCATCACACGCCTCATCTCACTCATCATGGCCTCTATAAGTATTTTCGAATCAGCCAATTCCGTTGCACCTTCGGGAATACTCTTAGCACTATTGTGAGACATGATTGCTGCAAAATAAAGTTAGAAAGAATGGACCTCACAATTCGCTCCCTTACGTGTTTACACTCAAGAATGTGAATCACTCTACACTCGTGTTTTCACTCAACAAAATATGTGGCTTTTAACCCTCTAATATTCTCACCGCTCTTGCCTTTTTTCCACTCGACAATTCTCTTTCAGTTCCTTTGGAACTAAACAAACAACTCCAAATTTTCCAGCAACAATTCACCAAGAACTCATCAAGGAAAATTAATGATCAAAGGAAATTTCAGGAAGAAAAGAAGCAAGAGAAAAGGCAACTACTATGAAGGATTAATTAAACCAGAATGTTATATGAAATTATGGGATCGGAATCAATGCAAATTACAAAGAACGAGAAATAACAACTTTAGAATGGTCTGATGTAAAAAAAATTGGATCAAATTGACAACGATGTCTTCTTTCCTTTTCTTTCGATCTTTTTTTTTCTCAGCTCTGTATTTTTTTTTGGCCGATTTTTTTTTTCAGCTCTTTTTTTTTCAGCTTTGTATATTTTTTTTTTTCAGCCGAAATTTTTTTTTTTCAGCCCTGTTTTTTTTTTTACTAATAATCCACAAAGAACAATTTCGATGAAGCGAAACTCAGCAAATTGAAACAAAAAAGGATAGGATAAACCCGATTTGAAGCCTGATGCCCTGATACCAAATGATGCGATTCCCGCCAAGAATGACGAGACCCGACAACTAAAGGAACCCAAGATCGTTCCACGATCAGATTTGATTGACGAACCCTCGACCCGTTGTTTACGACAAAAACAAGAACCTTGGTATAACTGACCTCAACCCGTTGTTTAATGCGAAACAAGAACCTCGGTATATAGGAAGACGCCACAAACGGTAATGGAAAACTGCTTGATAAGTCGATGAAGACGCCACAAACGGTGGTGGAAAACCGTTTGATAAGTCGATGATGAACGCCACGGAAACTTCCGATAAGTTCGATTAGTTCTTCAAGAACCAAAGAGAATACTCTCACAATTTTCTAAATGTTCCTCTCATTAAAAATTGACTAAGATGAATATATATAGACATAAAGTAATCCTAATATGGTCATATCTCCTCCTATAGATAAGGAAATTAAAACCAAGAATATCGATAGAGATATGACATAATCTATAAAGATATAAAATCTAAATACCCCTAGAATATCTCTATGAGATTTAAACTTCAAACAAATCTGATGTTATCTTCTGTTGATCATCAACTGTTCTAGAAGCTTCCTTAAACACTTGCTGAATTTAGCCTTGTCCGGAATCTTCTATAACTTGAATAATGTTGATGGATCTTTGTGGATCACGTGATTCATGTCCAATGGGCCTCCACGAATTTGCTTGAGCCCAAACCTCTTGAATCAGGCCGTTGAGTTCATCTTTAAACTTCTTTGCTCGTGCTCGCGTAATCGGTCCAATTGGAACTTGAACTGGATCCCTTGAAGTCGTGCTACGATTTGCATCATTTCCACCGCCTTTGACCATCTTTGACCACTTTCTTTTTCTGCTTTTCTTCCTTATTTAAACCACACTTCTCCTTGCTCTATCCCTAGCCCAAGAAAAACGAAAATGAACCAGAAGAGAGAGAGAGAGAGGAGTTAGCTGAGTTGAGAAAAATCCTTGGAGAAGAAGACTAAGTTTGGAGTATTGATTAGTAAGTTGATTATCTATGATTTAAACATCTATATTCACTATGTTGTATATAGTTGTGGCTCTTCTTGCATCCATTTCAGTTAGGTTAGATTGAGAATTTTAGTTGTTGAGATTGGTAGCTTCTCCTAAATGATATAAGTTGAGTTGGATATATGTTTGGAGTTAGTCTTATGTTGTTTTGGGATGAGTTTGGTCACTTATATGGGTTGAAAAATTCGGTTGTGGGGCAGGGGGCAAACCCTTGGTTAAATTGGTGGGTTTCTAAGGCACATAGCTATGCCCTTCTGAAAGTATATATACACATATATAGATGTAGACAAGCGTGTGTGCATAGGTATATATATGCATACATTTTACTCTGTGAGCTGACCATGGACTAGAGAAGGGAACTGAATTGAAAATTTATCATGCATTATAATGATATCATGTGATGGATTGATTGAATAAGCTCTTATTTATTTGTATTTCGGAACCAAAGAAGTACTTAGAATTCCTTGCACTCTTCCTGAATTTGGCTGATCAAATTGGTCATCCATTTGATATATATTGTGATGAATCCTAAGTTGATATAATTTGAGAGATACATGTGTATAGCATTTTGCATTGTTCTCTATTTAAAGAGTTAGGTAGAAATCAAAAGAGATAGGGAAGAAGCATTTGTAAATTATAAACATCTTATATT
Organism: Punica granatum; assembly: GCF_007655135.1. Classification (NCBI taxonomy): domain Eukaryota; kingdom Viridiplantae; phylum Streptophyta; class Magnoliopsida; order Myrtales; family Lythraceae; genus Punica; species Punica granatum. The sequence goes on from NC_045128.1 coordinate 20,937,344, forward strand.
ATAGCTACATTCAGGAAATAGCACAGGAGGTGAATTGCTGCATATTTTCACCCTCATCTAGTATATTATCTAACCTTTTTGCTTGAACTGGATAGGGGCTGGGGAGACTGAGACTATACCTCCGGAAGGCTCGATTCATTAAGTGGTCATTTCAGGGGTGTTTGGGAGTACTTTCTTCCATCGTAAAATGATAATATATATATATATATGTGTGTGTGTATGGTTATAGAAGTGATGGTGGCCGAATGATTGCGGAACATAGTTGATGTGTATGCTTAGTATGCTTGTGATGGTTGCACTATAGCCATGGGATCGCTGGACCCGGCGGATTATAAAAGGGGTCTGATCGGCCGCCGAACCCGGCGGAATATAAATAGGGGCTTGATCGGCCGCTGGACCCGGCGGAATATAAATAGGGACGTGATCGGCCGCTGGACCCGGCGGAATACAAATGGGGGCCTGATCGGCCGCTGGACCCGGCGGAATATAAGTAGGGGCATGATCGGCCGCTGGACCGGCGGAATATAAATGAAGGTCAACTCTTACCGCCAGAGGTTAATGGGCGGCCCCCGCTCATGAGACATGGATATTGGGAGTTGAGGATGATATGAATGAGGTGTGCGGGGTCACGGTACCGTCATAACTCTGTTGCGAGGAAATGCAACCCTATGGCTATATTACTGTTGTTTGGATTTGGTTGCCCTATGAGTTGTGTGAAAGGATGATCTTGGTATTGGATGCTATATCACGGTGAAATATGTATATATATATATATATGTATATATGTATGATTGATTGTCGTGAATTGTGATGTAACATATTAGCTCATTTTACCTTGGAATATAATACTCACTGAGTTGCAGCTCACCCCCTGCATACATTTTTCCAGAAGAGCTAGGAGCTAGACTAGCCGCACAGGAGGGCTTTGGATAACGGGGATCAGCGCAAAGGATTTTGGCAAGTAGGCCCACACATAGTATAGGTAGTAAGTGTTCGTAAATGTTACAATCAGGTTACGACCTGAAACTTTTGTTAGTTGGTTTAGTGGTATGGTTGTAGCTGAACACACTATGGAGAGCATATATGTACATTAGAATCCGTTAGACTCATTATATATTCACGTAGAGTGCCGAGTTAGTTTAAAGGTTGGATGTGTTGTAGAAGCATGCTATATATATATATATGAAAGCTTTTCGTTCAGTCTGTGTTACAAGATGGTTGCAACTGAGAAATATTTGAGAGTTTTATGCATATATCTGAATTAGTTGGGTCATTATATGTTTATATAGAGCTTGTTCGGGTGGTTTAATGTGTTGAGAATTAGGGAAATAGATTATACGTATATGAGTTGCGTATATGATAATGGATATTAAGGAATAGAGGGGAAACTCTGCTATAAGTTTCGGGTCGTGGCATTTTTTGTAGACGTAGTGCGCCTGATCCCCGCTCTTTTTGATTAGTTGCGGCCCCAAGACGGGATATACCTTATCATTGTGTTGTTAAATGCTTGGTTAACTTGTGTTCTGTTTAGGAAAATTTGCAATGGGACCCAAACGTGCAAGGCGGGGTCGACCTAGATACCGTACAGCCGAGAATTTAGCTGATATGAGTACACCCGAGCCGATGACAGAGGAGCAAGTGTCTCAAGCTCCTCAAGAAGCTGCTGCAGCTCCTAGGGTTCAAGATCCACCAATCCACCAGACGTTAGCAGCCATGACTCGTCTAGTGGAGCAGCAAGCGCAGCTAATTGAGCAACAAAACGGCCTTCTTCCAGAGGCAAGCAGCACAGCCGAGTGCATCTACATCTCACATGGAGCAACAATTGACGCCGTATGAAAGATTTAGGAAATATGGTCCATCTAGTTTTTCGAGAAGTGCTGGTCCTATAGAAGCGGTGAATTGGATGGCTGGAATGGAAAGAATTTTTGCAATCATGGAGGTTTCAGACAACCAACGTGTGGCACTTGCAACATTCATGCTAGAAGGGGATGCTCAGTACTGGTGGGAGGCTACTCAAAGACGACTGGACCCGAACTCCTCGCACATTATCACTTGGGCTGAGTTTACGCAAGCATTTTATAATAAGTACTTTCCAGCCTCGTTTCGGCGCGCCAAGGAGCGGGAATTTTTGAATTTGAAGCAAGGGGACCTCAGCGTAGCTGAATATGAAGTAAAATTTACCAAGTTGTCACGTTTTGCCCCTACATTGGTGAGTGATGAAACTTCCAAATGCAGTAGGTTCTTGGATGGATTGAACCTCAATATGAGGTCGCGCGTTTCCGTTTTGGAGATCCCATTATTTGCAGACCTGTATAATAAAGCCATTATCACTGAGGAGGACTTACGAGAGGAAGTTCATCAGAGGGAGCAAATTAGAACTCGACCTAGTAGCTCACTTGTAGAGGGTTCCTTCCGACCCCCAAAAAGAGGCGGGTTCATTCAAGGCTTCAATAGAGGGAAATCAACTTATCAGCAGCTTCCGCAATGGTCTCATGAAGGTAAGGGCATGAGGAGTCAGAGTGGTGGAAGTTATGGTGGAACTAATCTCTCGAGGCATCAAAATTGTCAGAATTGTGGTCGATTTCATTCCGGAGTTTGTCAAGTGCAGTCCGGGAGTTGCTTTCATTGTGGACGTCATGATCACTTAAGAAACAATTGCCCACAATTAAGGAGTGAGGGGGTTACATGTTTCAGATGTGGCATGAAGGGACATGTACAGAGGAATTGTAGGCAGCCTATAGTAGCAGCGTCAAGCAGCGCTAGTGTAGGCAATAGGCCATCGGCGATGAGAGGCCGTGGGCAGATGAGTAGCAACAAGAGTGTTCAAGGCCGAGGGGGTGGATCGATGGTGAGCTCAGCAGGCCAGGCCAATAGACCAATGACGCAGGGTAGAGTATTCACCTTAACGAAGCGGGATGCTGATGCCACTCCGACTGTAGTGACGGGTACGTTAAATCTCTTTAATAAACCTGCTCATGTACTTATAGACCCAGGGTCCACTCATTCATATATCTCATTGTCATATGCCATGCATTCTAACAGGCCACGAGAGTTATTAGATAGTCGTATGTCCATAGCTACACCGACCGGGGAAAGTGTGGTAGTTGGGGAGGTGTATCGCAGTTGTAGGCTACACTTAGGGGATAAGGAGATGCTAGTAGATTTAATACCCTTAAACATTTGGGATTTTGATGTTATCCTCGGGATGGATTGGCTTGCTTCTCATCATGCTTCGGTGGAGTGTTACAAGAAGGAGGTTATCTTTAGAATACCAAATGAGCCTGAATTTAAGCTTCATGGAGATCAGTTGGGTACTCCATTCAATGTTATATCATTTCTCGAGGCGACGAAACTTTTGAAAAGGGGGTGTGAAGGATATTTGGCACATGTGATTGCTACCGAGGTCAACTCACCAAAACTTAGTGAAATTTCAGTAGTTTGCGAGTTTCCAGAGGTTTTTCCTGATGATTTACCTGGTCTTCCCCCTGATAGAGAGATTGAGTTTACTATCGAGTTAGATCCCGGTACTGCGCCGATTTCCCGTGCACCGTATCGTAGGGCCCCGTCAGAACTCATGGAATTGAAAATTCAGCTGCAAGAATTATTAGAAAAGGGATTTATCAGGCCTAGTGTATCTCCTTGGGGTGCTCCCGTTTTGTTTGTGAAGAAGAAGGATGGCTCACTTAGATTGTGTATAGATTACCGACAGCTGAATCGGGTAACGGTGCGCAATAAATATCCTTTACCTAGGATAGATGACTTGTTTGATCAGCTCCGAGGTGCTACCGTCTTCTCGAAGATCGATCTTAGATCGGGATACCACCAGCTGAAGATCAAGGACTCTGATGTGCCCAAGACTGCTTTTCGCACTCGGTATGGACATTATGAATTCCTTGTGATGCCTTTCGGGTTAACAAATGCTCCAGCAGCTTTTATGGATTTAATGAATAGAGTCTTCCAGCTATATCTTGATCAGTTTGTGGTGGTTTTCATCGATGATATATTGGTATACTCGAGGAACCGGAATGAGCATGAAGAACATCTTCGTGTAGTGTTGCAGATTTTGAGAGAAAGAAAACTTTATGCCAAGTTTAGCAAATGTGAGTTTTGGTTAGACCGAGTGGGATTCCTCGGGCATGTGATTTCAGGTGATGGCATATCAGTGGATCCGACGAAGATTGAAGCTATCTTGAATTGGAATCGTCCTACAAGTGTAACAGAGGTGAGGAGTTTCCTAGGATTAGCTGGTTATTATCGAAGATTTGTGGAAGGATTCTCCCTTATTGCTGCTCCCCTGACTCGGTTAACGCGGAAAAGTGTGAAGTTTGAATGGACAGATGAGTATGAGCAAAGTTTCCAGGAGTTGAAGAAGAGGTTGACCACTGCCCCAGTGCTTGTTATTCCGTCCACTGATGAGGGGTTTGTGATATATAGTGATGCATCCCATCAAGGCTTAGGCTGCGTATTAATGCAAAATGGCAGAGTGGTGGCTTATGCATCTCGGCAATTAGGGAATCATGAGAAGAATTACCCGACGCATGATCTTGAATTGGCAGCCGTGGTATTCGCCCTCAAACTTTGGAGGCATTATTTATATGGAGCAAAGTGCGAGATTTATACAGATCACAAGAGTTTGAAACATTTGTTCACTCAAAAAGAACTCAACTTGAGACAGAGGAGATGGATGGAACTAATCAAAGATTATGATTGCACGATCAACTATCATCCAGGAAAGGCAAACGTGGTGGCAGATGCACTGAGTCGGAAATCATCAGCAAGATTAGCAGGTATGTGGAGTGTTTACGACACACTTATATTAATGAGTTGAGGTCATTAGAAGTTAAACTAGAGATGACCGGTTTAGGAGCATTGATGGCTATTTATGATATGAAACCAGTGCTAGTTGATCGAATTCGGGAAGCGCAACAAGTAGATCCATTTTTAGTAGAGATGAAAAACAAGATTAAGGAAGGCAGAGTAAAGGAAGGCAAGAAGTTTGAATTTCTTTTGAAAGAGGATGACACACTTATGTTTGGGAGTCGAATTTGTGTACCTAATGATGCTGAGTTGAAGAGAGAGATTCTTGCACAGGCTCATAGCTCACCTTATGCAATGCACCCGGAAGCACTAAGATGTATTATAATTTGAAGAGAAGCTATTGGTGGTATAACATGAAAAAGGAGATAGCTGAATTTGTTGCCAAGTGTCTAGTATGTTAACAGGTTAAAGCAGAGCATCAACACCCATCCGGGTTATTACAACCTCTTCCGGTACCTGAATGGAAATGGGAAAAGATCACCATGGATTTTGTCTCGGGACTTCCACGAACACGAAGAGGGCATGATTCTATATGGGTGATAGTTGATAGGCTGACTAAATCCGCTCACTTCCTACCAGCTAAAACGACATTCGGTGCAGATCAGTTGGCACAATTGTTCATTAAGGAGATTGTGAGGTTGCACGGTGTGCCGGCATCCATAGTATCAGACAGAGGTTCCTATTTTACTTCCAAGTACTGGAATAGTTTTGTTACGGCTCTAGGCACAAAGTTGAATTTGACCACCGCTTTTCATCCTGAATCAGACGGGCAAAGCGAAAGGACCATTCAAACATTGGAGGAAATGTTAAGAGCGTGTGTTATAGAATTTCAAGGCAGCTGGGATGACTACCTTCCTTTGATGGAATTCGCGTATAATAACAGTTATCAATCTAGTATTGGAATGGCACCATATGAGTCGCTTTATGGTCGGGTTTGTCGAACACCATTGTGTTGGAACGAAGTTGGAGAGAGGCAATTAACTGGACCGGAAATAGTCGACCTAACAGCTGAAAAGGTCAAGATTATCAGAGAGAGATTAAAGACCGCTCAAGGGCGACAAAAGAATTATGCCGATAAACGAAGAAAGGACCTCGAGTTTCAGCAAGGGGATCGAGTTTTCTTAAAGGTATCACCGTGGAAGGGTATTATGAGATTTGGCAAGAAAGGGAAGCTTAGTCCCAGATATATCGGGCCATACGAGGTTCTCGAGCGCATTGGGAAGGTGGCATACCGGTTGGCTCTACCTCCTGAACTATCCCGTATTCATAACGTGTTTCATGTGTCAATGTTGCGTAAGTATATACCAGACCCATCCCATGTTCTGAGTTATCAACCGGTGGAGCTAAATGAAGACTTGACATATGAGGAAGAGCCAGTGGATATTTTAGATAGAAAGGAGCAGGTCCTTCGAACCAAGAGAATTCCATTAGTAAAGGTGTTGTGGAAGAGTCATTCGATAGAAGAAGCCACTCGGGAACCCGAGGATTCTATGAGAGTCAACTATCCATACCTTTTCCCGATATCAGGTAAATAATTTCGGGGACGAAATTTTCATTAGTGGGGGAGATTGTGAGGCTAGTGTCCACCAAACATGCATATATGCTCATATACATATCCATATGCACATGCATGGTAACATAACATACATGTATATAATATACCCTTATTTTTTTTGGCTGGATCTTTAAATGTATTTAATATACCACAACTTGTGGCTGGATCATTATCTATACGAAAGAAAAAAAAAATAATAATAACGAAAAAGGTGAGAAATCAGATAGTGATGAGTGTGGAATGGGCCAAGTGGCCTCCTTTTCAGCAGCCAATTTATTTCCACCGCCTTTGACCATCTTTGACCACTTTCTTTTTCTGCTTTTCTTCCTTATTTAAACCACACTTCTCCTTGCTCTATCCCTAGCCCAAGAAAAACGAAAATGAACCAGAAGAGAGAGAGAGAGAGGAGTTAGCTGAGTTGAGAAAAATCCTTGGAGAAGAAGACTAAGTTTGGAGTATTGATTAGTAAGTTGATTATCTATGATTTAAACATCTATATTCACTATGTTGTATATAGTTGTGGCTCTTCTTGCATCCATTTCAGTTAGGTTAGATTGAGAATTTTAGTTGTTGAGATTGGTAGCTTCTCCTAAATGATATAAGTTGAGTTGGATATATGTTTGGAGTTAGTCTTATGTTGTTTTGGGATGAGTTTGGTCACTTATATGGGTTGAAAAATTCGGTTGTGGGGCAGGGGGCAAAACCCTTGGTTAAATTGGTGGGTTTCTAAGGCACATAGCTATGCCCTTCTGAAAGTATATATACACATATATAGATGTAGACAAGCGTGTGTGCATAGGTATATATATGCATACATTTTACTCTGTGAGCTGACCATGGACTAGAGAAGGGAACTGAATTGAAAATTTATCATGCATTATAATGATATCATGTGATGGATTGATTGAATAAGCTCTTATTTATTTGTATTTCGGAACCAAAGAAGTACTTAGAATTCCTTGCACTCTTCCTGAATTTGGCTGATCAAATTGGTCATCCATTTGATATATATTGTGATGAATCCTAAGTTGATATAATTTGAGAGATACATGTGTATAGCATTTTGCATTGTTCTCTATTTAAAGAGTTAGGTAGAAATCAAAAGAGATAGGGAAGAAGCATTTGTAAATTATAAACATCTTATATTATAGCTACATTCAGGAAATAGCACAGGAGGTGAATTGCTGCATATTTTCACCCTCATCTAGTATATTATCTAACCTTTTTGCTTGAACTGGATAGGGGCTGGGGAGACTGAGACTATACCTCCGGAAGGCTCGATTCATTAAGTGGTCATTTCAGGGGTGTTTGGGAGTACTTTCTTCCATCGTAAAATGATAATAAATATATATATATATATATATATGTGTATGGTTATAGAAGTGATGGTGGCCGAATGATTGCGGAACATAGTTGATGTGTATGCTTAGTATGCTTGTGATGGTTGCACTATAGCCATGGGATCGCTGGACCCGGCGGATTATAAAAGGGGTCTGATCGGCCGCCGAACCCGGCGGAATATAAATAGGGGCTTGATCGGCCGCTGGACCCGGCGGAATATAAATAGGGACGTGATCGGCCGCTGGACCCGGCGGAATACAAATGGGGGCCTGATCGGCCGCTGGACCCGGCGGAATATAAGTAGGGGCATGATCGGCCGCTGGACCGGCGGAATATAAATGAAGGTCAACTCTTACCGCAGAGGTTAATGGGCGGCCCCCGCTCATGAGACATGGATATTGGGAGTTGAGGATGATATGAATGAGGTGTGCGGGGTCACGGTACCGTCATAACTCTGTTGCGAGGAAATGCAACCCTATGGCTATATTACTGTTGTTTGGATTTGGTTGCCCTATGAGTTGTGTGAAAGGATGATCTTGGTATTGGATGCTATATCACGGTGAAATATGTATATATATATATATATATATATATATGTATGATTGATTGTCGTGAATTGTGATGTACCATATTAGCTCATTTTACCTTGGAATATAGTACTCACTGAGTTGCAGCTCACCCCTGCATACATTTTTCCAGATGAGCTAGGAGCTAGACTAGCCGCACAGGAGGGCTTTGGATAACGGGGATCAGCGCAAAGGATTTTGGCAAGTAGGCCCACCCATAGTATAGGTAGTAAGTGTTCGTAAATGTTACAATCCTGTTACGACCTGAAACTTTTGTTAGTTGGTTTAGTGGTATGGTTGTAGCTGAACACACTATGGAGAGCATATATGTACATTAGAATCCGTTAGACTCATTATATATTCACGTAGAGTGCCGAGTTAGTTTAAAGGTTGGATGTTTTTTAGAAGCATGCTATATATATATATATGAAAGCTTTTCGTTCAGTCTGTGTTACAAGATGGTTGCAACTGAGAAATATTTGAGAGTTTTATGCATATATCTGAATTAGTTGGGTCATTATATGTTTATATAGAGCTTGTTCGGGTGGTTTAATGTGTTGAGAATTAGGGAAATAGATTATACGTATATGAGTTGCGTATATGATAATGGATATTAAGGAATAGAGGGGAAACTCTGCTATAAGTTTCGGGTCGTGACATTTTTGGTATCAGAGCCTAGGTTATAGGATTCTGTAGACGTAGTGCGCCTGATCCCCGCTCTTTTTGATTAGTTGCGGCCCCAAGACGGGATATACCTTATCATTGTGTTGTTAAATGCTTGGTTAACTTGTGTTCTGTTTAGGAAAATTTGCAATGGGACCCAAACGTGCAAGGCGGGGTCGACCTAGATACCGTACAGCCGAGAATTTAGCTGATATGAGTACACCTGAGCCGATGACAGAGGAGCAAGTGTCTCAAGCTCCTCAAGAAGCTGCTGCAGCTCCTAGGGTTCAAGATCCACCAATCCACCAGACGTTAGCAGCCATGACTCGTCTAGTGGAGCAGCAAGCGCAGCTAATTGAGCAACAAAACGGCCTTCTTCCAGAGGCAAGCAGCACAGCCGAGTGCATCTACATCTCACATGGAGCAACAATTGACGCCGTATGAAAGGTTTAGGAAATATGGTCCATCTAGTTTTTCGAGAAGTGCTGGTCCTATAGAAGCGGTGAATTGGATGGCTGGAATGGAAAGAATTTTTGCAATCATGGAGGTTTCAGACAACCAACGTGTGGCACTTGCAACATTCATGCTAGAAGGGGATGCTCAGTACTGGTGGGAGGCTACTCAAAGACGACTGGACCCGAACTCCTCGCACATTATCACTTGGGCTGAGTTTACGCAAGCATTTTATAATAAGTACTTTCCAGCCTCGTTTCGGCGCGCCAAGGAGCGGGAATTTTTGAATTTGAAGCAAGGGGACCTCAGCGTAGCTGAATATGAAGTAAAATTTACCAAGTTGTCACGTTTTGCCCCTACATTGGTAAGTGATGAAACTTCCAAATGCAGTAGGTTCTTGGATGGATTGAACCTCAATATGAGGTCGCGCGTTTCCGTTTTGGAGATCCCATTATTTGCAGACCTGTATAATAAAGCCATTATCACTGAGGAGGACTTACGAGAGGAAGTTCATCAGAGGGAGCAAAGTAGAACTCGACCTAGTAGCTCACTTGTAGAGGGTTCCTTCCGACCCCCAAAAAGAGGCGGGTTCATTCAAGGCTTCAATAGAGGGAAATCAACTTATCAGCAGCTTCCGCAATGGTCTCATGAAGGTAAGGGCATGAGGAGTCAGAGTGGTGGAAGTTATGGTGGAACTAATCTCTCGAGGCATCAAAATTGTCAGAATTGTGGTCGATTTCATTCCGGAGTTTGTCAAGTGCAGTCCGGGAGTTGCTTTCATTGTGGACGTCGTGATCACTTAAGAAACAATTGCCCACAATTAAGGAGTGAGGGGGTTACATGTTTCAGATGTGGCATGAAGGGACATGTACAGAGGAATTGTAGGCAGCCTATAGTAGCAGCGTCAAGCAGCGCTAGTGTAGGCAATAGGCCATCGGCGATGAGAGGCCGTGGGCAGATGAGTAGCAACAAGAGTGTTCAAGGCCGAGGGGGTGGATCGATGGTGAGCTCAGCAGGCCAGGCCAATAGACCAATGACGCAGGGTAGAGTATTCACCTTAACGAAGCGGGATGCTGATGCCACTCCGACTGTAGTGACGGGTACGTTAAATCTCTTTAATAAACCTGCTCATGTACTTATAGACCCAGGGTCCACTCATTCATATATCTCATTGTCATATGCCATGCATTCTAACAGGCCACGAGAGTTATTAGATAGTCGTATGTCCATAGCTACACCGACCGGGGAAAGTGTGGTAGTTGGGGAGGTGTATCGCAGTTGTAGGCTACACTTAGGGGATAAGGAGATGCTAGTAGATTTAATACCCTTAAACATTTGGGATTTTGATGTTATCCTCGGGATGGATTGGCTTGCTTCTCATCATGCTTCGGTGGAGTGTTACAAGAAGGAGGTTATCTTTAGAATACCAAATGAGCCTGAATTTAAGCTTCATGGAGATCAGTTGGGTACTCCATTCAATGTTATATCATTTCTCGAGGCGACGAAACTTTTGAAAAGGGGGTGTGAAGGATATTTGGCACATGTGATTGCTACCGAGGTCAACTCACCAAAACTTAGTGAAATTTCAGTAGTTTGCGAGTTTCCAGAGGTTTTTCCTGATGATTTACCTGGTCTTCCCCCTGATAGAGAGATTGAGTTTACTATCGAGTTAGATCCCGGTACTGCGCCGATTTCCCGTGCACCGTATCGTATGGCCCCGTCAGAACTCATGGAATTGAAAATTCAGCTGCAAGAATTATTAGAAAAGGGATTTATCAGGCCTAGTGTATCTCCTTGGGGTGCTCCCGTTTTGTTTGTGAAGAAGAAGGATGGCTCACTTAGATTGTGTATAGATTACCGACAGCTGAATCGGGTAACGGTGCGCAATAAATATCCTTTACCTAGGATAGATGACTTGTTTGATCAGCTCCGAGGTGCTACCGTCTTCTCGAAGATCGATCTTAGATCGGGATACCACCAGCTGAAGATCAAGGACTCTGATGTGCCCAAGACTGCTTTTCGCACTCGGTATGGACATTATGAATTCCTTGTGATGCCTTTCGGGTTAACAAATGCTCCAGCAGCTTTTATGGATTTAATGAATAGAGTCTTCCAGCTATATCTTGATCAGTTTGTGGTGGTTTTCATCGATGATATATTGGTATACTCGAGGAACCGGAATGAGCATGAAGAACATCTTCGTGTAGTGTTGCAGATTTTGAGAGAAAGAAAACTTTATGCCAAGTTTAGCAAATGTGAGTTTTGGTTAGACCGAGTGGGATTCCTCGGGCATGTGATTTCAGGTGATGGCATATCAGTGGATCCGACGAAGATTGAAGCTATCTTGAATTGGAATCGTCCTACAAGTGTAACAGAGGTGAGGAGTTTCCTAGGATTAGCTGGTTATTATCGAAGATTTGTGGAAGGATTCTCCCTTATTGCTGCTCCCCTGACTCGGTTAACGCGGAAAAGTGTGAAGTTTGAATGGACAGATGAGTATGAGCAAAGTTTCCAGGAGTTGAAGAAGAGGTTGACCACTGCCCCAGTGCTTGTTATTCCGTCCACTGATGAGGGGTTTGTGATATATAGTGATGCATCCCATCAAGGCTTAGGCTGCGTATTAATGCAAAATGGCAGAGTGGTGGCTTATGCATCTCGGCAATTAGGAATCATGAGAAGAATTACCCGACGCATGATCTTGAATTGGCAGCCGTGGTATTCGCCCTCAAACTTTGGAGACATTATTTATATGGAGCAAAGTGCGAGATTTATACAGATCACAAGAGTTTGAAACATTTGTTCACTCAAAAAGAACTCAACTTGAGACAGAGGAGATGGATGGAACTAATCAAAGATTATGATTGCACGATCAACTATCATCCAGGAAAGGCAAACGTGGTGGCAGATGCACTGAGTCGGAAATCATCAGCAAGATTAGCAGGTATGTGGAGTGTTTACGACACACTTATATTAATGAGTTGAGGTCATTAGAAGTTAAACTAGAGATGACCGGTTTAGGAGCATTGATGGCTATTTATGATATGAAACCAGTGCTAGTTGATCGAATTCGGGAAGCGCAACAAGTAGATCCATTTTTAGTAGAGATGAAAAACAAGATTAAGGAAGGCAGAGTAAAGGAAGGCAAGAAGTTTGAATTTCTTTTGAAAGAGGATGACACACTTATGTTTGGGAGTCGAATTTGTGTACCTAATGATGCTGAGTTGAAGAGAGAGATTCTTCCACAGGCTCATAGCTCACCTTATGCAATGCACCCCGGAAGCACTAAGATGTATTATAATTTGAAGAGAAGCTATTGGTGGTATAACATGAAAAAGGAGATAGCTGAATTTGTTGCCAAGTGTCTAGTATGTTAACAGGTTAAAGCAGAGCATCAACACCCATCCGGGTTATTACAACCTCTTCCGGTACCTGAATGGAAATGGGAAAAGATCACCATGGATTTTGTCTCGGGACTTCCACGAACACGAAGAGGGCATGATTCTATATGGGTGATAGTTGATAGGCTGACTAAATCCGCTCACTTCCTACCAGCTAAAACGACATTCGGTGCAGATCAGTTGGCACAATTGTTCATTAAGGAGATTGTGAGGTTGCACGGTGTGCCGGCATCCATAGTATCAGACAGAGGTTCCTATTTTACTTCCAAGTACTGGAATAGTTTTGTTACGGCTCTAGGCACAAAGTTGAATTTGACCACCGCTTTTCATCCTGAATCAGACGGGCAAAGCGAAAGGACCATTCAAACATTGGAGGAAATGTTAAGAGCGTGTGTTATAGAATTTCAAGGCAGCTGGGATGACTACCTTCCTTTGATGGAATTCGCGTATAATAACAGTTATCAATCTAGTATTGGAATGGCACCATATGAGTCGCTTTATGGTCGGGTTTGTCGAACACCATTGTGTTGGAACGAAGTTGGAGAGAGGCAATTAACTGGACCGGAAATAGTCGACCTAACAGCTGAAAAGGTCAAGATTATCAGAGAGAGATTAAAGACCGCTCAAGGGCGACAAAAGAATTATGCCGATAAACGAAGAAAGGACCTCGAGTTTCAGCAAGGGGATCGAGTTTTCTTAAAGGTATCACCGTGGAAGGGTATTATGAGATTTGGCAAGAAAGGGAAGCTTAGTCCCAGATATATCGGGCCATACGAGGTTCTCGAGCGCATTGGGAAGGTGGCATACCGGTTGGCTCTACCTCCTGAACTATCCCGTATTCATAACGTGTTTCATGTGTCGATGTTGCGTAAGTATATACCAGACCCATCCCATGTTCTGAGTTATCAACCGGTGGAGCTAAATGAAGACTTGACATATGAGGAAGAGCCAGTGGATATTTTAGATAGAAAGGAGCAGGTCCTTCGAACCAAGAGAATTCCATTAGTAAAGGTGTTGTGGAAGAGTCATTTGATAGAAGAAGCCACTCGGGAACCCGAGGATTCTATGAGAGTCAACTATCCATACCTTTTCCCGATATCAGGTAAATAATTTCGGGGACGAAATTTTCATTAGTGGGGGATATTGTGAGGCTAGTGATGCGATTCCCGCCAAGAATGACGAGACCCGACAACTAAAGGAACCCAAGATCGTTCCACGATCAGATTTGATTGACGAACCCTCGACCCGTTGTTTACGACAAAAACAAGAACCTTGGTATAACTGACCTCAACCCGTTGTTTAATGCGAAACAAGAACCTCGGTATATAGGAAGACGCCACAAACGGTAATGGAAAACCGCTTGATAAGTCGATGAAGACGCCACAAACGGTGGTGGAAAGCCGTTTGATAAGTCGAAGATGAACGCCACGAAAACTTCCGATAAGTTCGATTAGTTCTTCAAGAACCAAAGAGAATACTCTCACAATTTTCTGAATGTTCCTCTCATTAAAAATTGACTAAGATGAATATATATAGACATAAAGTAATCCTAATCTGGTCATATCTCCTCCTATAGATAAGGAAATTAAAACCAAGAATATCAATAGAGATATGACATAATCTATAAAGATATAAAATCTAAATACCCCTAGAATATCTCTATGAGATTTAAACTTCAAACAAATCTGATGTTATCTTCTGTTGATCATCAACTGTTCTAGAAACTTCCTTAAACACTTGTTGAATTTAGCCTTGTCCGGAATCTTCTATAACTTGAATAATGTTGATGGATCTTTGTGGATCACGTGATTCATGTCCAATGGGCCTCCACGAATTTGCTTGAGCCCAAACCTCTTGAATCAGGCCGTTGAGTTCATCTTTAAACTTCTTTGCTCGTGCTCGCGTAATCGGTCCAATTGGAACTTGAGCTGGATCCCTTGAAGTCATGCTACGATTTGCATCATTCCCCTCCTCTTGAAAAGGATTTGTCCTCAAATCATCACCTACATCAAAAGGAAGCAAATCAGAAACATTAAAAGTAGCACATACATTGTACTCACCAGGTAAGTCTAGTTTATAAGCATTGTCATTGATGCGCTCTAGGACTTGAAAAGGTCCATCTCCACTTGGAAGCAGTTTGGAATGTCTTTGCGCCGGAAATCTCTCTTTCCTCATATGCAACCAAACCCAATCTCCGGGTTCAAAAATCAGCTTATGACGGCCCTTGTTGGCGTGTTTTGTATACTGCTCCGTTTTTCGCTCAATGTTGAGTCTTGTTTTCTCATGAATCTGCTTGACAAATTCAGCTTTCTTTTTGCCATCTAAATTAACATGCTCAGTCAAAGGTAAAGGAGATAAATCCAATGGAGTTAAAGGATTAAATCCATAAACAACTTCAAATGGTGAAAATTTAGTAGCGGAATGAACAGATCTGTTATAAGCAAACTCAACATGTGGTAAACACTCTTCCCATGTTTTAATGTTTTTTTTTATGATTGCCCTCAACAAAGTAGACAAAGTTCTATTTACTACTTCCGTTTGACCATCAGTTTGTGGGTGACAAGTAGTAGAAAATAACAGCTTAGTACCTAACTTACACCACAAAGTCTTCCAAAAATAGCTCAAGAACTTAGCATCTCTATCCGAAACAATTGTTCTAGGCATGCCATGTAACCTCACAATCTCCCTAAAGAACAAATCAGCAACATGCGAGGCATCATCCATTTTGTAACATGGAATAAAGTGTGCCATCTTAGAAAATCTATCCACAACTACAAAAATTGAATCTCTCCCACGTTTAGTCCTAGGTAATCCTAACACAAAGTCCATTGAAATATCAATCCAAGGCTCACTAGGAATTGGTAAAGGAGTATACAAACCGTTAGACTGCACTCTGGATTTAGCTTGCCTACACGTAATGCATCTACCACAAATTCTCTCAACATCTCTTTTCATATGTGGCCAATAGAAGTGTTCTTGCAAAATAGCTAAAGTCTTTGCTACTCCAAAATGTCCCATTAATCCCCCACCATGTGATTCCTGCACTAATAACTCTCTCAAGGAACAATTTGGCACGCATAACTTATTCTCTCGAAACAGAAAGTCATCATGCCTAAAGAACTTACCACAAGGAATTTTCTCACAAGCTCGATATTCCTCACAAAATTCATGGTCATCAGCATATAAATTTTTAATGTGCTCAAAACCAAGCAATTTTGCATCAAGTGTAGAGAGTAATGCATACCTGCGAGAAAGTGCATCGGCGACCACATTCTCCTTACCTTGCTTATACCGAATGACGTATGGAAACGTCTCGATGAACTCCACCCATCGGGCATGTCTTTTGTTTAGTTTGTGTTGGCCCTTCAAGTGTTTCAAGGACTCATGATCGGTGTGTATCACGAACTCCTTAGGCCATAGGTAGTGCTGCCACGTCTCTAAAGCTCGAACCAATGCATACAACTCTTTATCATAAGTTGGATAGTTTAAGGCTGCACCGCTTAGTTTTTCGCTGAAGTAAGCAATTGGTCGTCCTTCCTGCATGAGAACTGCACCTATACCAACACCTGAAGCATCACATTCAATCTCAAAAGTTTTAGAAAAGTTAGGTAAAGATAATAAAGGAGCGTTGGTCAGCTTTTCTTTGATTAGCTGAAACGCCTTCTCTTGTTCTTCTCCCCATCTAAATCCAACGTTTTTCTTGATCACTTCAGTAAGTGGTGCTGCTATGCTACTAAAATCCTTCACGAACCGCCGATAGAAACTAGCAAGTCCATGAAAACTACGAACATTACTTACACTTGTGGGACTAGGCCACTCTTGGATTGCACGTACCTTCTCCTCATCAACCTGTATATCTTGTGCACTAACAACAAATCCCAAAAAAACAAGCTTATCGGTGCAAAAAGTACACTTCTTCATATTAGCAAATAACTTTTCCTTCCTAAGCACATCTAAGACAGATTTCAAATGTACCTTATGATCATCTAAGTTTTTGCTGTAAACTAGTATATCATCAAAGTAGACAACCACAAATCTACCTATAAATGCACGCAAAACATGATTCATAAAACTCATAAAAGTGCTTGGAGCATTAGTCAAACCAAAAGGCATAACTAACCATTCGTACAAACCGTATTTTGTTTTAAAGGCAGTTTTCCATTCATCTCCTTCTTTCATTCTAATCTGATGATAACCACTCTTTAAATCAATTTTAGAAAATACACAAGAACCATGTAACTCATCTAACATATCATCTAAGCAAGGAATAGGATGACGATACTTTACCGTTACGTTGTTGATTGCTCGGCAATCAACGCACATTCTCCACATCCCATCCTTCTTAGGTACAAGTTTAACCGGAACGGCGCATGGACTCATGCTTTCCCTCACGTACCCTTTCTCCAACAACTCACTTACCTGCCGTTGAAGCTCCTTTGTCTCCTCAAGATTGCTCCTATAAGCTGGTCGGTTTGGAATTGTCGCACCGGGAACAAAATCAATTTGATGTTCAATCCTTCGGATTGGAGGTAAGCCATGTGGTGTTTCCTCGGGAAAGACATCCTCATACTCCTGCAAAAGAGAAACAACAGAACTAGGAAGAGAGATATCAAGTTCGTTAGTATTGAAAAATGCCTCTTTGTACAAAAGTACAATCATCGGCTGATTTAAAAACATTGCTTGCCTAATTTCTCCCATGTTTGCATAAAAATTCTTTTGTTTTCTCTCTGATTTTCTCTCAATGGCCGAATTTTGATTTTCTTTTTCTCTCTCATTTTTCTCGGCCTCTCTCTGATTTTCCCTCGTTTTCTTCTGTTCACTCTCTTTCTTTTGATCACTCTCTTTTTGCAATCTCACTTGATCCTCATGTACTTGCTGCGGAGTCAATGGTACAAGAGTGATTGATCGTTGATTAAGTACAAAGGAGTATTTGTTCGTAAAGCCATCATGCTTCACACGCCTATCAAATTGCCATGGACGTCCAAGCAACAAATGTCCCGCTTGCATCGGTATTACATCACACAACACTTCATCTTCGTATTTACCGATTCGAAATGCAACTAACACTTGCTTGTCCACCCTTATTTCACCACTATCATTTAACCATTGCAATTTGTATGGCTTGGGGTGCTTCAGCATGGGTAGTCCCAATTTTTCCACCATTGTTATGCTTGCGACATTAGTACAACTATCATCATCTATAATCACACTACATACCTTGTCTTTGATGTAGCACCTAGTGTGAAAGATGTTCTACCGCTGTATTTCTTCAACTCCTTTTATTTGCAAGCTCAATGCTCTCCTTGCCACCAATGTTAATGCATCTGGAGCTAAATATTTCTCCTCGGGAACGTCCTCCAATGGGGCATGTCATCGGGATCACTCTTTCTTTGGAACGATGGGAATTTCATCTTAATACTACCCAAGTTCTTGTCTTCCCGATTCCTATCTTCTCTAAACCGCCCTCCATATTTCCTATTACTAACAATTGAATCTCGATCATCTTCATCAAAACTAGCCCCATAATTCTCTTCATCTTCAACCCTCACTTCCCTCGGTTGAACTATTTCCTTCCTACATGCATTAAGAGAGTTTGTGGCTGCTCCACACGTTTATTCTCCATCAGATCTATCCGTTCATGAAACTGCTCAAACTCCAACCTCATCACACGCCTCAATCTCACTCATCATGGCCTCTATAAGTATTTTCGAATCAGCTAATTCCGTAGCACCTTCGGGAATACTCTTAGCACTGTTGTGAGACATGATTGCTGCAAAATAAAGTTAGAAAAAAAAGGACCTCACAATTCTCTCCCTTACGTGTTTACACTCAAGAATGTGAATCACTCTACACTCGTGTTTTCACTCAAACAAACGTGGCTTTTAACCCTCTAATGTTCTTACCACTCCTGCCTTTTTTTCCACTCAATAATTCTCTTTAAGATCTTTTGGAACTAAACAAACAATTCTCCAAAATTTCCAGCAGCAATTCCCCAAGAACTTACCAAGGAAAATTAATATTCAAAGGAAATTTCAAGAAGAAAAGAAGCAAGAGAAAAGGCAACTACTATGAAGGATTAAATAAACCAGAATGTTATATGAAATTATAGGATCAGAATCAATGCAGATTACAAAGAACGAGAAATAACAACTTTAGAATGGTCTGATGTAAAAAATTTGGATCAAATTGACAACAATGTCTTCTTTCTTTTCTTTCGATCTTTTTTTTTCTCAGCTCTGTATTTTTTTTTGGCCGATTTTTTTTTTCAGCTCTTTTTTTTTTCAGCTTTGTATATTTTTTTTTTCAGCCGAATTTTTTTTTTTCAGCCCTTTTTTTTTTACTAATAATCCACAAAGAACAATTTCGATGAAGCGAAACTCAGCAAATTGAAACAAAAAAGGATAGGATAAACCCGATTTGAAGCATGATGCTCTGATACCAAATGATGCGATTCCCGCCAAGAATGACGAGACCCGACAACTAAAGGAACCCAAGATCGTTCCACGATCAGATTTGATTGACGAACCCTCGACCCGTTGTTTACGACAAAAACAAGAACCTTGGTATAACTGACCTCAACCCGTTGTTTAATGCGAAACAAGAACCTCGGTATATAGGAAGACGCCACAAACGGTAATGGAAAACCGCTTGATAAGTCGATGAAGACGCCACAAACGGTGGTGGAAAGCCGTTTGATAAGTCGATGATGAACGCCACGGAAACTTCTGATAAGTTCGATTAGTTCTTCAAGAACCAAAGAGAATACTCTCACAATTTTCTGAATGTTCCTCTCATTAAAATTGACTAAGATGAATATATATAGACATAAAGTAATCCTAATCTGGTCATATCTCCTCCTATAGATAAGGAAATTAAACCAAGAATATCAATAGAGATATGACATAATCTATAAAGATATAAAATCTAAATACCCTAGAATATCTCTATGAGATTTAAACTTCAAACAAATCTGATGTATCTTCTGTTGATCATCAACTGTTCTAGAAGCTTCCTTAAACACTTGTTGAATTTAGCCTTGTCCGGAATCTTCTATAACTTGAATAATGTTGATGGATCTTTGTGGATCACGTGATTCATGTCCAATGGGCCTCCACGAATTTGCTTGAGCCCAAACCTCTTGAATCAGGCCGTTGAGTTCATCTTTAAACTTCTTTGCTCGTGCTCGCGTAATCGGTCCAATTGGAACTTGAACTGGATCCCTTGAAGTCGTGCTACGATTTGCATCAAAGTTAGTCTTCAAATGAGTTGAGTTTTCCTTATTTTCAAATATACATAACTCTTTCCGTCCTTTTCTTTTCCCGGTCATGTACTTTTACGAGATATTTTGATTTTGTTATTTCCCAGATATATCTCCATGGCTTAAGGGATTTCTCTATCAATTGCCAAATAGATTGTGGTCCTGTAGCTGCAATATATGTATTTACATCTAAATAAGAAGAAGGTTCGATGGTGTGTTCAGCTTCTGACATTTTCCCATTTGCCCATTGGTTTCTAAGTCATTATCCGCTTTCTATGATTTGCTCAGGGTGTGCATGCAGAAATCAGAATTTTTTTCTTTCCCTTAATTTGAGGTTTAATTTCATGTTAAGGTCATAGTAATGTTCATTAAGGCCAAATAGTGCTCATAGAACCTTTACGCTAAAAGACAATTAATAGATAAATCAAGCTTGTCTATTCATTTGACAGAAAGATGAGGAGTTGTGATTATAGCAAGCCCAAGTATATTAAATGACGTTGGAAGTGGAAGAAAAATAGGAGATTGTTCTAATGAGTTTAACTGGCACTTGATTAGATTATAGGCATGCTGGTTAAGTTGTTGATTTTGCTTATACAAGTTTTTTTTCCGATTATCTTATTCTTGAAATGAAATTGGTGGGAACGGGTTTTTTTTCGAGTTGGGGTATTGATGTTTAATTGAGGTGGAACTGCTGATGCTCTTGAGCCTTGTGAAGATCGGATTTTCTTTGCTACTACAGCATGATTGCTTTGAAGACATTCTATTAAGTTAAATCTCGAGTTGGTTTCATGATAAAGAGGTTATGAGCAAATTGAATCTAATGATTTGTATGTTATGTATACTTATAATTTATTTTCTAATGCTATTATATTTGATAGGAGCTAAGGAGATCGAGTCTATACAACCCGAGACTCTTCTCATTGAATAAAATTTTGGAAGCACTGTGAGTACCTTATTCCATTGTGAAATGATATATATATATATATCTGTGGTGTGGGTGTGGTGTGTGTTATGTGAATATTCTAGTCCTTTGTGAAATGATGCGTTCTAATTATTGAATTGTTAAGATGAATATTTGATAGTTAGATTAAGGAATTGGTCGTGCTATGTTCCGTGATGGAATTTGAGAGGCATTGTCTTTCTATGTTTATCACTTTGATTTGAGATAATGCGGTGTGATTGTGTTACTGGTGTTGTGTATAAGATATGTGATGGTAATGTGCTGCCATTGTGATGTGATTGTGATTATGCTTGGTATAAGATGTATGGTACAATGATCTTATTTTGGTGTGGTTTGACTATACCATGGGACCGCTGGACCCGGCGGATTACAAAATGGACCAGATCGCCGCTGGACACAGCGGAATCAAATAGGGCCTGATCGCCGCTGGACCCGGCGGAATTAAATAGGGCAAGAGCGGGGCATGATCGGCCTGGACCCGGCGGAATATAACAAAGGGGCCGATTGGCCGCTGGACCCGGCGGAATAGAAAAAGGGACATGATCGGCCGCTAAGACCCGGCGGAATACAAATTGAGGTCAACTCTTACCGCCAGAGGTTAATAGGCGGCCCCCGCTTATGAGATATGGATATTGGGAGTTGAGATGATAAGTGCGAGAAGTGCGGGGGTCACGGTACCGTCATAACTCTGTTGCGAGGAAACGCAACCCTATGGCTATATTGATTTGGTTGTGTTGTATATTGGTTTGGTTTGGTTGGATTGCTGTAAATGGTGATGATTATTATGATTGTCTGAATTATTGTATTGAAGCCGTTTTGCTTGCTAATTTGATTTAGTTAGGTTATGAGTGCAAAATGATGTTGGTTAATGGTTAATTCTAATAATAGTTTTATATGGTTATAAGGGTAATTGATTGTTGATGAATGAACGTAGTAATCATTTATATGTATTGTCAATATGTCGTGTGGGTGAGTATTTGCTTATGTTACTAACTACTGTCTATATGAATATTTGATGTCTAAATATATTTATCACTTAATATTATTCATTTTGCTTTGGAATTTAGTGCTCACTGAGATGCAGCTCACACTCTGCATACATTTTTTTCAGATAAGCTTCCGATTGCTCGGAGGAATCACTTTTTGATATCGGGGATCAGCTTGGAGGACTAGGTAGGAACCTTAGTTATTTAATAGATATCCTTTCTGTATAGAATGGACTTTAGAATGTTACGACCTGAAGATTTTGTTTAGTTGTATATCACAATGTGAGAGCGAAAAAGAAATCTCCGGAAAAGTGTATATAACTATCAGAGTTGATTGATTGGGTATATACTTTGGAAATTTATGAGAAGTATTTTTTATGTGATAATGGATCGATGAAATTTATGAAAAGTTCTATCGAAAATTCGGGTCGTGACAATTTTGGTATCAGAGCCTAGGTTTGGAGATCCTGTAGACTTCAGTTGAGGCTTGATCCCCGAGAAATTTTTGGATAATTGTGGTGATTTTGATAGGATTTCTTTGAATTCTATAATTGTTAATTGAGTTGTTTTTGCTTTGGATTTGTTAGCGAATAAGCACGGGCTTATGTCTGCTTGTTGAAATTTACATATACATTTCACAATAGGGAAATTGATACTGAGCAGGTGAAGAGTGGGCGTTGTTTGGAATGATTATTTGGCAGAGGCATCGTGTTGCTGTGGTGAAGTAGATATATTATATGACTGATTTCCAATTGATAATTGTAGACTATATGGCTAGTTGCAAATTAGGTATCCTTGGTCATATTCGAGAATGCATGACCGAATTGTGTATGCACTTATGGCTGGTTTAAGGTTTCAAAGAATTGTTTTTGCTTGTATTTTGATTGTATTGATTACTAAACTTATAACTTCTATTTCAAACTACTTTTGTATAGAATTTTCATAATTTAGACTTAAATCCCATATAATATGGATGAGTTGCAAACATTGACTTGTTTGATTCCCGAAGATTTCCTTTGAGATTTTAGAGGCTTTGTGATGAGATATTTCTTAGTTTTGTGTACGTGAATGACTTGAGAAGTTTCTGCTTGGGTTAAAGAATAAGTAGTGGGTCTTACGTATGTTTATTGGAATTTACATAAATAGGAAGCGTAGGTTATGTGGTTTATTTTGACTGTTTGGGAGACTTATTGGAGTAGGAATTTTGGAGAATGACTTAAACAGTAATTTGAGTTTGAAATCAGATTGTTATGGAAGTGTTATGTATGTGCTAATGACTTGATTTCTTCATGTGTCTGAATGCGTACTCGATGGTAATGAATCAATCGAAGAACTAAATCCAATGGTAGATGGTTGATCTGCTGGAATTTCATTTTTTTAGGCTAGGTAAGGGAGGGACTTGTTCATGGACTAATTTAGTGTATTACTAAATTAGAAAACTGAAGAACAAGATCTAAATGGAGATTCAGAATGAAGGTTAACCAAATTAGAAGCAAATGTGGCCAAGCTTTAATTGTGATTTCCTTGTTTAGTTGTTATGTTAGTATTTGATTAGTTCCGAACTTAATTGCCGAATTTACTCATGAGAAACTTTAATTACCTTACGGACATATTAGTAGGATTTTTTTTAGAGTTGATATTCATTAATTTCTTTGTGCTTGACTTAAGGATATTTTTCGAGATCTTCTACATTATTATATACATTAAGACCTAAGTAAAGGGAGGCACCTCAGGTTCCTCATAGTTTAAGTTTCTCGTGGAATCAGCGGTAGGTCAGCTATTCTTCGAGCTTCAAACGAGCGCTGAATTCAATTAAGTATTAGGGTCAAGATACATTTCAGCTATACATATATGGTTTTACAAGATTCTTTACAGATCAGGTTCAGAGATATTCTTTCAGGAAGTTCCCACGACCTTTGAGCATATATGTCAGATTTCCTTTATTGGAATATTTCCTGAATTATTAATTGTTCAATGTTGTCTGCCATCCTGCGTTCTCCGATTCCAGCAATGGCGACTCCATATTATTTTCTCCTTTATATCTGCAACCAGTCAGGGTTGATGTTGTCGTGGGCTTGATCATACGGGATTGAGGGAATTGTTGCTCTGCTTATTCAACAGGATCTTACTTGGTTCTTATCATTGATCTTGGGATTTTATTATTACTTGGGTTAATATTTTAGTCTGGCATCATCGTATGAGTTAAGCATGGGTTTCTGGTATTCTAAATTTCTGCTATCAGCAATCCATTTTGGCATGAGTAATTCTACTGGAAAAGCTATCGGGTTGAGATTGGCCAATTCTACCATCAGCAGAGACATATATAATCTTTTGATCACCCAAGGTAGATTTGGGGTTCATTTCAGTTTATATATTCCCAGCGACATGGAGGATTTCTATTAATTAGGTTTGGACAAAGTTTTCGGTATTCGAACTCAGAAATCTAGAGTTGCTTTGGAATGGAGATTTGGATATTCTACCAGACTTGGGGTCAGATCATCTAAATTATTATAGTGGCTTAGCGGAAGCTCGGTGACATATGAAGGTGTGTGGAAGAGTCATTCAGAGGAGATATGGGGACCTGAGGATGCTATAACCCTTAATGCTCTAAACTTTTCGGGTATCACATACATAAATTTCAAGGACGAAATTTTTATTAGTGAGGGAGATTGTAAGTCCCGAAAATTTTTTCAAACATGCATATCTATACATACATCTATTATAATATATATATATATTATATATCGTGGCTGAAAAAAAAAGAGAGAATGAAAGGGGCCTCACGTGGCCTTCTTCCATTCCCCTAGCAACCCACCGCCATTGACCATTTATTTTCCTTTCTTACTCTGTTTATTGCTGAAAGGGGAAGGAAGAAGCAGAGCAACAGATAGAGAGAGAGAGAGAGAGAGAGAGAGTTTAGTTTTTAGGTGGATACGGTGGAGAAGAAGAGAGGAAGGATAAGTTCGGGGGAGTTCTTGATGTTAAGTTTGATTCTCCATACTTTAGACATTCTTATTGCTGAGTATAGAGGTTGATTAGTTCCTATTCAGTTCAGTTCAGCTCAGGTTAAGGTTTGGTGTGCTAGGGGAAAACGTGTTTGGTTTGTTGTAGATTTGTTTTTAGTGAATTGGGTGACCTTATGCACTAAGTTTACATGTAGATTATTGTCCTTACCTCAGTTCATTTCAGCTCATTTCAATCTATGTCTGATTGTTTTCGAGTTTAGTTGATGAAGGGCTAGTTGAAATCAATTAGTTGTGTGTGCTGTAAGTTTGCATTCATGGCATAAGCATTCTTATTTGTCGAGTTTAGAGGCTGATTAGGGTATTTCCTTCGTTTAGCTGAGCTTATGGTTCGATGTGTTACAAAAATAAAAAATGAATTAGTTTATGCTCCAAAATGTTCTTCATCATGGCTTGGGCGTCATTGGACGTTAGGCTCACCTATAATTAGGGGCTTAATTAGTTCAATTCAGCTAGTTTAAGAAGTGTATGTGCTGCTGGAAGTGGGGCTTGTGGGAAAGAAAAGATACATATTCAAATTAAGTGATATCGTGGCAATATGTAATGTATTGTCGCTCCTGGACTCTTGAAATTTTTTCCGATTGGGTTGGCTTTAATGTCTCAGATCTATCTTATAAATTTAGTCTTCAAATGAGTTGAGTTTTCCTTATTTTCAAATATATACATAACTCTTTCCGTCCTTTTCTTTTCCCCCGGTCATGTACTTTTTACGAATATTTTGATTTTGTTATTTCCCAGATATATCTCCATGGCTTAAGGGATTTCTCTATCATTGGCCAAATAGATTGTGGTCCTGTAGCTGCAATATATGTATTTACATCTAAATAAGAAGAAGGTTCGATGGTGTGTTCAGCTTCTGACATTTTCCCATTTGCCCATTGGTTTCTAAGTCATTATATGCTTTCTATGATTTGCTCAGGGTGTGCATGCAGAAATCAGAATTTTTTTCTTTCCTTAATTTGAGGTTTAATTTCATGTTAAGGTCTAGTAATGTTCATTAAGGCCAAATAGTGCTCATAGAACCTTTACGTTAAAAGACAATTAATAGATAAATCAAGCTTGTCTATTCATTTGACAGAAAGATGAGGAGTTGTGATTATAGCAAGCCCAAGTATATTAATTACTTTGGAAGTGAAGAAAAATAGGAGATTGTTCTAATGAGTTTAACTGGCACTTGATTAGATTATAGGCATGCTGGTTAAGTTGTTGATTTTGCTTATACAAGTTTTTTTTTTCCGATTATCTTATTCTTGATATGAAATTGGTGGAACGGGTTTTTTTTCGAGTTGGGGTATTGATGTTTAATTGAGGTGGAACTGCTGATGCTCTTGAGCCTTGTGAAGATATCGGATTTTCTTTTGCTACTACAGCTTGATTGCTTTGAAGACATTCTATTAAGTTAAAATCTCGAGTTGGTTTCATGATAAAGAGGTTATGAGCAAATTGAATCTAATATATGATTGTATGTTATGTATACTTATAATTTAATTTTCTAATGCTATTATATTTGATAGGAGCTAAGGAGATCGAGTCTATACAACCCGAGACTCTTCTCATGAATAAAATTTTGGAAAGCACTGTGAGTACCTTATTCCATTGTGAAATGATATATATATAAATATCTGTGTGTGTGTGTGTGTTATTGAATATTCTAGTCCTTTGTGAAATGATGCGTTCTAATTATATGATTGTTAAGATGAATATTGTGAAGTTTTTAGATTAAGGAATTGGTCTGCTATGTTCCGTGATGGAATTTGAGAGGCATTGTCTTGTATGTTTCACTTTGATTTGAGATAATGCGGTGTGATTGTGTTTACTGCTGTTGTGTATAAGATATGTGATGGTAATGTGCTGCCATTGTGATGTGATTGTGATTATGCTTGGGTATAATGATGGTATTTTGATGTGGTTTGACTATAGCCATGGGACCGCTGGACCCGGCGGATTACAAAATGGGCCAGATCGGCCGCTGGACCCAGCGGAAAAAATAGGGCCTGATCGGCCGCTGGACCCCGGCGAATATAAATAGGGGCATGATCGGCCGCTGGAACCTGGCGGAAATAAACAGGGCCTGATTGGCCGCTGGGACCCGGCGGAATAGAAAAAGGGACATGATCGGCCGCTAAGACCCGGCGAATACAATTGAGGTCAACTCTTACCGCCAGAGGTTAATAGGCGGCCCCCGCTTATGAGATATGGATATTGGGAGTTGAGAAGATAAGTGCGAGAAGTGCGGGGTCACGGTACCGTCATAACTCTGTTGCGAGGAAACGCAACCCTATGGCTATATTGATTTGGTTGTGTTGTATATTGGTTGTTTGGTTGGATTGCTGTAAATGTGATGATTATTATGATTGTCTGAATTATTGTATTGAAGCCGTTTGCTTGCTAATTTGATTTAGTTAGGTTATGAGTGCAAAATGATGTTGGTTAATGGTTAATTTCTAATAATAGTTTATATGTTATAAGGGTAATTGATTGTTGATTAATGAACGTAGTAATCATTTATATGTATTGTCTAATATGTCGTGTGGGTGAGTATTTGCTTATGCTACTACTGTCTATATGAATATTTGATTGTCTAAAATATTTTACACTTAATATTATTCATTTTGCTTTGGAATTTAGTGCTCACTGAGATGCAGCTCACACTCTGCATACATTTTTTTTCAGATAAGCTTCCGATTGCTCGGAGGAATCACTTTTGATATCGGGGATCAGCTTGGAGGACTAGGTAGGAACCTTAGTTATTTAATAGATATCCTTTCTGTATAGAATGGACTTTAGAATGTTACGACCTGAAGATTTTTGTTTAGTTGTATCACTGATGTGAGAGCGAAAAGAAATCTCCGGAAAAGTGTATATACCTATCAGAGTTGATGGATTGGTTATATACTTTGGAATTTATGAGAAGTATGTTTTTAGTGATAATGGATTCGATGAAATTTATGAAAAGTTCTATCGAAAATTCGGTCGTGACAATTTTGGTATCAGAGCCTAGGTTTGGAGATCCTGTAGACTTCAGTTGAGCTTGATCCCGAGAAATTTTTGGATAATTGTGGTGATTTTGATAGGATTTCTTGAATCCTATGCTTGTTAATTGAGTTGTTTTGCTTTGGATTTTGTTAGCGAATAAGCACGGGCTTATGTCTGCTTGTTGAAATTTACATATACATTTCACATAGGGAATTGATACTGAGCTAGGTGAAGAGTGGGCGTTGTTTTGGAAATGATTATTTGGCAGAGGCCATCGTGTTGCTGGGTGAAGTAGATATATTATATGACTGATTTCAATTGATAATTGTAGACTATGGCTAGTTGCAAATTAGGTATCCTTGGTCATATTCGAGAATGCATGACCGAATTGTGTATGCACTTATGGCTGGTTTAAGGTTTCAAAGAATTGTTTTTGCTTGTATTTGATTGTATTGAGTTACTAAATTATAACTTCTATTTCAACTACTTTTGTATAGAATTTTCATAATTTAGACTTAAATCCCATATAATATGGATGAGTTGCAAACATTGACTTGTTTGATTCCCGAAGATTTCCTTTGAGATTTTAGAGGCTTTGTGATGAGATATTTCTTAGTTTTGTGTACGTGAATGACTTGAGAAGTTTCTGCTTGGGTTAAAGAATAAGTAGTGGGTCTTACGTATGTTTATTGGAATTTACATAAATATGAAGCGTAGGTTATGTGGTTTATTTTGACTGTTTGGGACACTTATTGGAGTAGGAATTTTGGAGAATGACTTAAATTGTAATTTGAGTTTGAAATCAGATTGTTATGGAAGTGTTATGTATGTGCTAATGACTTGATTTCTTCATGTGTCTGAATGCGTACTCGATGGTAATGAATCAATCGAAGAACTAAATCCAATGGTAGATGGTTGATCTGCTGGAATTTCATTTTTTAGGCTAGGTAAGGGAGGGACTTGTTCATGGACTAATTTAGTGTATTACTAAATTAAAAAACTGAAGAACAAGATCTAAATTGGAGATTCAGAATGAAGGTTAACCAAATTAGAAGCAAATGTGGCCAAGCTTTAATTGTGATTTCCTTGTTTAGTTGTTATGTTAGTTATTTGATTAGTTCCGAACTTAATTGCCGAATTTACTCATGAGAAACTTTAATTACCTTACGGACATATTAGTAGGATTCATTTTTTTAGAGGTTGATATTCGATCTAATATTCTTTGTGCTTTGGGACCTAAAGGATTTTTTCGAGATCATACTACATATAGGGTCAAGATATTCTTTCAGGAAGTTCCCACGACCTTTGAGCATATATGTCAGATTTCCTTTATTGGAATATTTCCCGAACTGTTCAATGTTCAATGTTGTTCAATGTTGTCTGCCATCCTGCGTTCTCCGATTCCAGCAATGGCGACTCCATATTATTTTCTCCTTTATATCTGCAACCAGTCAGGGTTGATGTTGTCGTGGGCTTGATCATACGGGATTGAGGGAATAGTTGCTCTGCTTATTCAACAGGATCTTACTTGGTGCTTATCATTGATCTTGGGATTTTATTATTACTTGGGTTAATATTTTAGTCTGGCATCATCGTATGAGTTAAGCATGGGTTTCTGGTATTCTAAATTTCTGCTATCAGCAATCCATTTTGGCATGAGTAATTCTACTGGAAAAGCTATCGGGTTGAGATTGGCCAATTCTACCATCAGCAGAGACATATACAAATCTTTTGATCACCCAAGGTAGATTTGGGTTCATTTCAGTTTATATATATCCCAGCGACATGGAAGGATTTCTATTAATTAGGTTTGGACAAAGTTTTCGGTATTCGAACTCAGAAATCTTAGAGTTGCTTTGGAATGGAGATTTGGATATTCTACCAGACTTGGGCTCAGATCATCTAAATTATTATAGTGGCTTAGCGGAAGCTCGGTGACATATGAAGGTGTGTGGAAGAGTCAATTCAGAGGAGATATGGGGACCTGAGGATGCTATAACCCTTAATGCTCTAACTTTTCGGGTATCACATACATAAATTTCGGGGACGAAATTTTTATTAGTGAGGGAGATTGTAAGTCCCGAAATTTTTTTCAAACATGCATATCTATACATACATATGCTATTATATATATATATATTATATTCGTGGCTGAAAAAAAAAAAAGAGAGGGAATGAAAGGGGCCTCACGTGGCCTTCTTCCATTCCCCTAGCAACCCACCGCCATTGACCATTTATTTTCCTTTCTTACTCTGTTTATTGCTGAAAGGGGGAAGGAAGAAGCAGAGCAATAGATAGAGAGAGAGAGAGAGAGAGAGTTCAGTTTTAGGTGGATACGGTGGAGAAGAAGAAGAGGAAGGATAAGTTCGGGGGAGTTCTTGATGGTAAGTTGATTCTCCATACTTTAGACATTCTTATTGCTGAGTATAGAGGTTGATTAGTTCATATTCAGTTCAGTTCAGCTCAGGTTAAGGTTTGGTGTGCTGGGGGAAAACGTGTTTGGTTTGTTGTAGATTTGTTATTAGTGAATTGGGTGACCTTATGCACTAAGTTTACATGTAGATTAGGGTCTTACCTCAGTTCATTTCAGCTCATTTCAATCTATGTCTGATTTGTTTTCGAGTTTAGTTGATGAAGGGCTAGTTGAAATCAATTAGTTGTGTGTGCTGTAAGTTTGCATTCATGGCATGAGCATTCTTATTTGTCGAGTTTAGAGGCTGATTAGGTTATATTTCCTTTCGTTTAGCTGAGCTTATGGTTCGATGTGTTGCAAAAATAAAAAATGAATTAGTTTATGCTCCAAAAATGTTCTTCATGGCTTGGGCGTCATTGGACGTTAGGCTCACCTATAATTAGGGGCTTAATTTAGTTCAATTCAGCTAGTTTAAGAAGTGTATTGCTGCTGGAAGTGGGGCTTGTGGGAAAGAAAAGATACATATTCAAATTAAGTGATATCGTGCAATATGTAATGTATTGTCGCTCCTGGACTCTTGAAATTTTTTTCCGATTGGGTTGGCTTTAAGTGTCTCAAATCTATCTTATAAAAGTTAGTCTTCAAATGAGTTGAGTTTTCCTTATTTTCAAATATACATAACTCTTTCCGTCCTTTTCTTTTCCCGGTCATGTACTTTGACGAGATATTTTGATTCTGTTATTTCCCAGATATATCTCCATGGCTTAAGGGATTTCTCTATCAATTGCCAAATAGATTGTGGTCCTGTAGCTGCAATATATGTATTTACATCTAAATAAGAAGAAGGTTCGATGGTGTGTTCAGCTTCTGACATTTTCCCATTTGCCCATTGGTTTCTAAGTCATTATCTGCTTTCTAAGATTTGCTCAGGGTGTGCATGCAGAAATCAGAATTTTTTTCTTTCCCTTAATTTGAGGTTTAATTTCATGTTAAGGTCATAGTAATGTTCATTAAGGCCAAATAGTGCTCATAGAACCTTTACGTTAAAAGACAATTAATAGATAAATCAAGCTTGTCTATTCATTTGACAGAAAGATGAGGAGTTGTGATTATAGCAAGCCCGAGTATATTAAATGACTTTGGAAGTGGAAGAAAAAGGAGATTGTTCTAATGAGTTTAACTGGCACTTGATTAGATTATAGGCATGCTGGTTAAGTTGTTGATTTTGCTTATACAAGTTTTTTTTTTCCGATTATCTTATTCTTGATATGAAATTGGTGGAACGGGTTTTTTTTCGAGTTGGGGTATTGATGTTTAATTGAGGTGGAACTGCTGATGCTCTTGAGCCTTGTGAAGATATCGGATTTTCTTTTGCTACTACAGCTTGATTGCTTTGAAGATATTCTATTAAGTTAAAATCTCGAGTTGGTTTCATGATAAAGAGGTTATGAGCAAATTGAATCTAATATATGTTATGTATACTTATAATTTAATTTTCTAATGCTATTATATTTGATAGGAGCTAAGGAGATCGAGTCTATACAACCCGAGACTCTTCTCATTGAATAAAAATTTTGGAAGCACTGTGAGTACCTTATTCCATTGTGAAATGATATATATATATATATCTGTGTGTGTGTGTGTGTGTGTTATGTGAATATTCTAGTCCTTTGTGAAATGATGCGTTCTAATTATATGAATTGTTAAGATGAATATTGTGATAGTTAGATTAAGGAATTGGTCGTGCTATGTTCCGTGATGGAATTTGAGAGGCATTGTCTTGTATGTTTCACTTTGATTTGAGATAATGCAGTGTGATTGTGTTTACTGGTTGTGTATAAGATATGTGATGGTAATGTGCTGCCATTGTGATGTGATTGTGATTATGCTTGGGTATAATGACGGTATGGTTACAACTGATTTGGTTTGGATTACCATGGGATCGCTGGACCCGGCGGATTACAAAATGGGCCTGATCGGCCGCTGGACCCGGCGGAATATAAACAGGGGCATGATCGGCCGCTGGACCCGGCGGAATAGAAAAAGGGACATGATCGGCCGCTGGACCCGGCGGAATAGAAAAAGGGACATGATCGGCCGCTAAGACCCGGCGGAATACAAATTGAGGTCAACTCTTACCGCCAGAGGTTAATAGGCGGCCCCCGCTTATGAGATATGGATATTGGGAGTTGAGAATGATAAGTGCGAGAAGTGCGGGGTCACGGTACCGTCATAACTCTGTTGCGAGGAAACGCAACCCTATGGCTATATTGATTTGGTTGTGTTGTATATTGGTTGTTTGGTTGGATTGCTGTAAATGTGATGATTATTATGATTGTCTGAATTATTGTATTGAAGCCGTTTTGCTTGCTAATTTGATTTAGTTAGGTTATGAGTGCAAAATGATGTTGGTTAATGGTTAATTCTAATAATAGTTTATATGGTTATAAGGGTAATTGATTGTTGATGAATGAACGTAGTAATCATTTATATGCATTGTCTAATATGTCGTGTGGGTGAGTATTTGCTTATGCTACTACTGTCTATATGAATATTTGATTGTCTAAAATATATTTATCACTTAATATTATTCATTTTGCTTTGGAATTTAGTGCTCACTGAGATGCAGCTCACACTCTGCATACATTTTTTTCAGATAAGCTTCCGATTGCTCGGAGGAATCACTTTTTGATATCGGGGATCAGCTTGGAGGACTAGGTAGGAACCTTAGTTATTTAATAGATATCCTTTCTGTATAGAATGGACTTTAGAATGTTACGACCTGAAGATTTTGTTTAGTTGTATCACTGATGTGAGAGCGAAAAAGAAATCTCCGGAAAAGTGTATATACCTATCAGAGTTGATGGATTGGTTATATACTTTGGAAATTTATGAGAAGTATGTTTTTTGTGATAATGGATTCGATGAAATTTATGAAAAGTTCTATCGAAAATTCGGGTCGTGACAATTTTGGTATCAGAGCCTAGGTTTGGAGATCCTGTAGACTTCAGTTGAGGCTTGATCCCCGAGAAATTTTTGGATAATTGTGGTGATTTTGATAGGATTTCTTTGAATTCTATGCTTGTTAATTGAGTTGTTTTTGCTTTGGATTTGTTAGCGAATAAGCACGGGCTTATGTCTGCTTGTTGAAATTTACATATACATTTCACAATAGGGAAATTGATACTGAGCAGGTGAAGAGTGGGCGTTGTTTGGAAATGATTATTTGGCAGAGGCCATCGTGTTGCTGTGGTGAAGTAGATATATTATATGACTGATTTCCAATTGATAATTGTAGACTATGGCTAGTTGCAAATTAGGTATCCTTGGTCATATTCGAGAATGCATGACCGAATTGTGTATGCACTTATGGCTGGTTTAAGGTTTCAAAGAATTGTTTTTGCTTGTATTTGATTGTATTGAGTTACTAAACTTATAACTTCTATTTCAAACTTACTTTTGTATAGAATTTTCATAATTTAGACTTAAATCCCATATAATATGGATGAGTTGCAAACATTGACTTGTTTGATTCCCGAAGATTTCCTTTGAGATTTTAGAGGCTTTGTGATGAGATATTTCTTAGTTTTGTGTACGTGAATGACTTGAGAAGTTTCTGCTTGGGTAAAGAATAAGTAGTGGGTCTTACGTATGTTTATTGGAATTTACATAAATATGAAGCGTAGGTTATGTGGTTTATTTTGACTGTTTGGGACACTTATTGGAGTAGGAATTTTGGAGAATGACTTAAATTGTAATTTGAGTTTGAAATCAGATTGTTATGGAAGTGTTATGTATGTGCTAATGACTTGATTTCTTCATGTGTCTGAATGCGTACTCGATGGTAATGAATCAATCGAAGAACTAAATCCAATGGTAGATGGTTGATCTGCTGGAATTTCATTTTTTAGGCTAGGTAAGGGAGGGACTTGTTCATGGACTAATTTAGTGTATTACTAAATTAAAAAACTGAAGAACAAGATCTAAATTGGAGATTCAGAATGAAGGTTAACCAAATTAGAAGCAAATGTGGCCAAGCTTTAATTGTGATTTCCTTGTTTAGTTGTTATGTTAGTTATTTGATTAGTTCCGAACTTAATTGCCGAATTTACTCATGAGAAACTTTAATTACCTTACGGACATATTAGTAGGATTTTTTTTAGAGGTTGATATTCATTAATTTCTTTGTGCTTGGGACTTAAGGATATTTTTCGAGATCTATCTACATAATTATTATAATACTATTAAGACCTAAGTAAAGGGAGGCACCTCAGGTTCCTCATAGTTTAAGTTTCTCGTGGAATCAGCGGTATGATCAGCTATTCTTCGAGCTTCAAACGAGCGCTGAATTCAATTAAGTATTAGGGTCAAGATACATTTCAGCTATACATATATGGTTTTACAAGGATTCTTTACAGATCAGGTTCAGAGATATTCTTTCAGGAAGTTCCCACGACCTTTGAGCATATATGTCAGATTTCCTTTATTGGAATATTTCCTGACTGAATGTTCAATGTTCAATGTTGTCTGCCATCCTGCGTTCTCCGATTCCAGCAATGGCGACTCCATATTATTTTCTCCTTTATATCTGCAACCAGTCAGGGTTGATGTTGTCGTGGGCTTGATCATACGGGATTGAGGGAATTGTTGCTCTGCTTATTCAACAGGATCTTACTTGGTTCTTATCATTGATCTTGGGATTTTATTATTACTTGGGTTAATATTTTAGTCTGGCATCATCGTATGAGTTAAGCATGGGTTTCTGGTATTCTAAATTTCTGCTATCAGCAATCCATTTTGGCATGAGTAATTCTACTGGAAAAGCTATCGGGTTGAGATTGGCCAATTCTACCATCAGCAGAGACATATACAAATCTTTTGATCACCCAAGGTAGATTTGGGGTTCATTTCAGTTTATATATATCCCAGCGACATGGAAGGATTTCTATTAATTAGGTTTGGACAAAGTTTTCGGTATTCGAACTCAGAAATCTTAGAGTTGCTTTGGAATGGAGATTTGGATATTCTACCAGACTTGGGCTCAGATCATCTAAATTATTATAGTGGCTTAGCGGAAGCTCGGTGACATATGAAGGTGTGTGGAAGAGTCAATTCAGAGGAGATATGGGGACCTGAGGATGCTATAACCCTTAATGCTCTAACTTTTCGGGTATCACATACATAAATTTCGGGGACGAAATTTTTATTAGTGAGGGAGATTGTAAGTCCCGAAATTTTTTTCAAACATGCATATCTATACATACATATGCTATTATATATATATATATATATTATATTCGTGGCTGAAAAAAAAAAGAGAGGGAATGAAAGGGGCCTCACGTGGCCTTCTTCCATTCCCCTAGCAACCCACCGCCATTGACCATTTATTTTCCTTTCTTACTCTGTTTATTGCTGAAAGGGGGAAGGAAGAAGCAGAGCAATAGATAGAGAGAGAGAGAGAGAGAGAGTTCAGTTTTAGGTGGATACGGTGGAGAAGAAGAAGAGGAAGGATAAGTTCGGGGGAGTTCTTGATGGTAAGTTGATTCTCCATACTTTAGACATTCTTATTGCTGAGTATAGAGGTTGATTAGTTCATATTCAGTTCAGTTCAGCTCAGGTTAAGGTTTGGTGTGCTGGGGAAAACGTGTTTGGTTTGTTGTAGATTTGTTATTAGTGAATTGGGTGACCTTATGCACTAAGTTTACATGTAGATTAGGGTCTTACCTCAGTTCATTTCAGCTCATTTCAATCTATGTCTGATTTGTTTTCGAGTTTAGTTGATGAAGGGCTAGTTGAAATCAATTAGTTGTGTGTGCTGTAAGTTTGCATTCATGGCATGAGCATTCTTATTTGTCGAGTTTAGAGGCTGATTAGGTTATATTTCCTTTCGTTTAGCTGAGCTTATGGTTCGATGTGTTGCAAAAATAAAAAATGAATTAGTTTATGCTCCAAAAATGTTCTTCATGGCTTGGGCGTCATTGGACGTTAGGCTCACCTATAATTAGGGGCTTAATTTAGTTCAATTCAGCTAGTTTAAGAAGTGTATTGCTGCTGGAAGTGGGGCTTGTGGGAAAGAAAAGATACATATTCAAATTAAGTGATATCGTGCAATATGTAATGTATTGTCGCTCCTGGACTCTTGAAATTTTTTCCGATTGGGTTGGCTTTAAGTGTCTCAAATCTATCTTATAAAAGTTAGTCTTCAAATGAGTTGAGTTTTCCTTATTTTCAAATATACATAACTCTTTCCGTCCTTTTCTTTTCCCGGTCATGTACTTTGACGAGATATTTTGATTCTGTTATTTCCCAGATATATCTCCATGGCTTAAGGGATTTCTCTATCAATTGCCAAATAGATTGTGGTCCTGTAGCTGCAATATATGTATTTACATCTAAATAAGAAGAAGGTTCGATGGTGTGTTCAGCTTCTGACATTTTCCCATTTGCCCATTGGTTTCTAAGTCATTATCTGCTTTCTAAGATTTGCTCAGGGTGTGCATGCAGAAATCAGAATTTTTTTCTTTCCCTTAATTTGAGGTTTAATTTCATGTTAAGGTCATAGTAATGTTCATTAAGGCCAAATAGTGCTCATAGAACCTTTACGTTAAAAGACAATTAATAGATAAATCAAGCTTGTCTATTCATTTGACAGAAAGATGAGGAGTTGTGATTATAGCAAGCCCGAGTATATTAAATGACTTTGGAAGTGGAAGAAAAATAGGAGATTGTTCTAATGAGTTTAACTGGCACTTGATTAGATTATAGGCATGCTGGTTAAGTTGTTGATTTTGCTTATACAAGTTTTTTTTCCGATTATCTTATTCTTGATATGAAATTGGTGGAACGGGTTTTTTTTCGAGTTGGGGTATTGATGTTTAATTGAGGTGGAACTGCTGATGCTCTTGAGCCTTGTGAAGATATCGGATTTTCTTTTGCTACTACAGCTTGATTGCTTTGAAGATATTCTATTAAGATAAAATCTCGAGTTGGTTTCATGATAAAGAGGTTATGAGCAAATTGAATCTAATATATGTTATGTATACTTATAATTTAATTTTCTAATGCTATTATATTTGATAGGAGCTAAGGAGATCGAGTCTATACAACCCGAGACTCTTCTCATTGAATAAAAATTTTGGAAGCACTGTGAGTACCTTATTCCATTGTGAAATGATATATATATATATATATCTGTGTGTGTGTGTGTGTGTGTGTTATGTGAATATTCTAGTCCTTTGTGAAATGATGCGTTCTAATTATATGAATTGTTAAGATGAATATTGTGATAGTTAGATTAAGGAATTGGTCGTGCTATGTTCCGTGATGGAATTTGAGAGGCATTGTCTTGTATGTTTCACTTTGATTTGAGATAATGCAGTGTGATTGTGTTTACTGGTTGTGTATAAGATATGTGATGGTAATGTGCTGCCATTGTGATGTGATTGTGATTATGCTTGGGTATAATGACGGTATGGTTACAACTGATCATTATTTTGATTGTGGTTTGACTATAGCCATGGGATCGCTGGACCCGGCGGATTACAAAATGGGCCAGATCGGCCGCTGGACCCAGCGGAATACAAATAGGGCCTGATCGGCCGCTGGACCCGGCGGAATAGAAAAAGGGACATGATCGGCCGCTGGACCCGGCGGAATAGAAAAAGGGACATGATCGGCCGCTGGACCCGGCGGAATAGAAAAAGGGACATGATCGGCCGCTAAGACCCGGCGGAATACAAATTGAGGTCAACTCTTACCGCCAGAGGTTAATAGGCGGCCCCCGCTTATGAGATATGGATATTGGGAGTTGAGAATGATAAGTGCGAGAAGTGCGGGGTCACGGTACCGTCATAACTCTGTTGCGAGGAAACGCAACCCTATGGCTATATTGATTTGGTTGTGTTGTATATTGGTTGTTTGGTTGGATTGCTGTAAATGTGATGATTATTATGATTGTCTGAATTATTGTATTGAAGCCGTTTTGCTTGCTAATTTGATTTAGTTAGGTTATGAGTGCAAAATGATGTTGGTTAATGGTTAATTCTAATAATAGTTTATATGGTTATAAGGGTAATTGATTGTTGATGAATGAACGTAGTAATCATTTATATGCATTGTCTAATATGTCGTGTGGGTGAGTATTTGCTTATGCTACTACTGTCTATATGAATATTTGATTGTCTAAAATATATTTATCACTTAATATTATTCATTTTGCTTTGGAATTTAGTGCTCACTGAGATGCAGCTCACACTCTGCATACATTTTTTTCAGATAAGCTTCCGATTGCTCGGAGGAATCACTTTTTGATATCGGGGATCAGCTTGGAGGACTAGGTAGGAACCTTAGTTATTTAATAGATATCCTTTCTGTATAGAATGGACTTTAGAATGTTACGACCTGAAGATTTTGTTTAGTTGTATCACTGATGTGAGAGCGAAAAAGAAATCTCCGGAAAAGTGTATATACCTATCAGAGTTGATGGATTGGTTATATACTTTGGAAATTTATGAGAAGTATGTTTTTATGTGATAATGGATTCGATGAAATTTATGAAAAGTTCTATCGAAAATTCGGGTCGTGACAATTTTGGTATCAGAGCCTAGGTTTGGAGATCCTGTAGACTTCAGTTGAGGCTTGATCCCCGAGAAATTTTTGGATAATTGTGGTGATTTTGATAGGATTTCTTTGAATTCTATGCTTGTTAATTGAGTTGTTTTTGCTTTGGATTTGTTAGCGAATAAGCACGGGCTTATGTCTGCTTGTTGAAATTTACATATACATTTCACAATAGGGAAATTGATACTGAGCAGGTGAAGAGTGGGCGTTGTTTGGAAATGATTATTTGGCAGAGGCCATCGTGTTGCTGTGGTGAAGTAGATATATTATATGACTGATTTCCAATTGATAATTGTAGACTATGGCTAGTTGCAAATTAGGTATCCTTGGTCATATTCGAGAATGCATGACCGAATTGTGTATGCACTTATGGCTGGTTTAAGGTTTCAAAGAATTGTTTTTGCTTGTATTTGATTGTATTGAGTTACTAAACTTATAACTTCTATTTCAAACTTACTTTTGTATAGAATTTTCATAATTTAGACTTAAATCCCATATAATATGGATGAGTTGCAAACATTGACTTGTTTGATTCCCGAAGATTTCCTTTGAGATTTTAGAGGCTTTGTGATGAGATATTTCTTAGTTTTGTGTACGTGAATGACTTGAGAAGTTTCTGCTTGGGTTAAAGAATAAGTAGTGGGTCTTACGTATGTTTATTGGAATTTACATAAATATGAAGCGTAGGTTATGTGGTTTATTTTGACTGTTTGGGACACTTATTGGAGTAGGAATTTTGGAGAATGACTTAAATTAATTTGAGTTTGAAATCAGATTGTTATGGAAGTGTTATGTATGTGCTAATGACTTGATTTCTTCATGTGTCTGAATGCGTACTCGATGGTAATGAATCAATCGAAGAACTAAATCCAATGGTAGATGGTTGATCTGCTGGAATTTCATTTTTTAGGCTAGGTAAGGGAGGGACTTGTTCATGGACTAATTTAGTGTATTACTAAATTAAAAAACTGAAGAACAAGATCTAAATTGGAGATTCAGAATGAAGGTTAACCAAATTAGAAGCAAATGTGGCCAAGCTTTAATTGTGATTTCCTTGTTTAGTTGTTATGTTAGTTATTTGATTAGTTCCGAACTTAATTGCCGAATTTACTCATGAGAAACTTTAATTACCTTACGGACATATTAGTAGGATTTTTTTTAGAGGTTGATATTCATTAATTTCTTTGTGCTTGATTAAAGAATAAGCTTGGGACTTAAGGATATTTTTCGAGATCTATCTACATAATTATTATAATACTATTAAGACCTAAGTAAAGGGAGGCACCTCAGGTTCCTCATAGTTTAAGTTTCTCGTGGAATCAGCGGTATGATCAGCTATTCTTCGAGCTTCAAACGAGCGCTGAATTCAATTAAGTATTAGGGTCAAGATACATTTCAGCTATACATATATGGTTTTACAAGGATTCTTTACAGATCAGGTTCAGAGATATTCTTTCAGGAAGTTCCCACGACCTTTGAGCATATATGTCAGATTTCCTTTATTGGAATATTTCCTGAATTATTAATTATTCAATGTTGTCTGCCATCCTGCGTTCTCCGATTCCAGCAATGGCGACTCCATATTATTTTCTCCTTTATATCCGCAACCAGTCAGGGTTGATGTTGTCGTGGGCTTGATCATACGGGATTGAGGGAATTGTTGCTCTGCTTATTCAACAGGATCTTACTTGGTTCTTATCATTGATCTTGGGATTTTATTATTACTTGGGTTAATATTTTAGTCTGGCATCATCGTATGAGTTAAGCATGGGTTTCTGGTATTCTAAATTTCTGCTATCAGCAATCCATTTTGGCATGAGTAATTCTACTGGAAAAGCTATCGGGTTGAGATTGGCCAATTCTACCATCAGCAGAGAC
This sequence comes from Punica granatum, assembly GCF_007655135.1. Classification (NCBI taxonomy): domain Eukaryota; kingdom Viridiplantae; phylum Streptophyta; class Magnoliopsida; order Myrtales; family Lythraceae; genus Punica; species Punica granatum. The sequence goes on from NC_045128.1 coordinate 20,978,252, forward strand.
ATATACAAATCTTTTGATCACCCAAGGTAGATTTGGGGTTCATTTCAGTTTATATATATCCCAGCGACATGGAAGGATTTCTATTAATTAGGTTTGGACAAAGTTTTCGGTATTCGAACTCAGAAATCTTAGAGTTGCTTTGGAATGGAGATTTGGATATTCTACCAGACTTGGGCTCAGATCATCTAAATTATTATAGTGGCTTAGCGGAAGCTCGGTGACATATGAAGGTGTGTGGAAGAGTCAATTCAGAGGAGATATGGGGACCTGAGGATGCTATAACCCTTAATGCTCTAACTTTTCGGGTATCACATACATAAATTTCGGGGACGAAATTTTTATTAGTGAGGGAGATTGTAAGTCCCGAAATTTTTTTCAAACATGCATATCTATACATACATATGCTATTATATATATATATATATATTATATTCGTGGCTGAAAAAAAAAAGAGATGAAAGGGGCCTCACGTGGCCTTCTTCCATTCCCCTAGCAACCCACCGCCATTGACCATTTATTTTCCTTTCTTACTCTGTTTATTGCTGAAAGGGGGAAGGAAGAAGCAGAGCAATAGATAGAGAGAGAGAGAGAGAGAGAGAGAGTTCAGTTTTAGGTGGATACGGTGGAGAAGAAGAAGAGGAAGGATAAGTTCGGGGGAGTTCTTGATGGTAAGTTGATTCTCCATACTTTAGACATTCTTATTGCTGAGTATAGAGGTTGATTAGTTCATATTCAGTTCAGTTCAGCTCAGGTTAAGGTTTGGTGTGCTGGGGGAAAACGTGTTTGGTTTGTTGTAGATTTGTTATTAGTGAATTGGGTGACCTTATGCACTAAGTTTACATGTAGATTAGGGTCTTACCTCAGTTCATTTCAGCTCATTTCAATCTATGTCTGATTTGTTTTCGAGTTTAGTTGATGAAGGGCTAGTTGAAATCAATTAGTTGTGTGTGCTGTAAGTTTGCATTCATGGCATGAGCATTCTTATTTGTCGAGTTTAGAGGCTGATTAGGTTATATTTCCTTTCGTTTAGCTGAGCTTATGGTTCGATGTGTTGCAAAAATAAAAAATGAATTAGTTTATGCTCCAAAAATGTTCTTCATGGCTTGGGCGTCATTGGACGTTAGGCTCACCTATAATTAGGGGCTTAATTTAGTTCAATTCAGCTAGTTTAAGAAGTGTATTGCTGCTGGAAGTGGGGCTTGTGGGAAAGAAAAGATACATATTCAAATTAAGTGATATCGTGCAATATGTAATGTATTGTCGCTCCTGGACTCTTGAAATTTTTTCCGATTGGGTTGGCTTTAAGTGTCTCAAATCTATCTTATAAAAGTTAGTCTTCAAATGAGTTGAGTTTTCCTTATTTTCAAATATACATAACTCTTTCCGTCCTTTTCTTTTCCCGGTCATGTACTTTGACGAGATATTTTGATTCTGTTATTTCCCAGATATATCTCCATGGCTTAAGGGATTTCTCTATCATTGCCAAATATTTGTGGTCCTGTAGCTGCAATATATGTATTTACATCTAAATAAGAAGAAGGTTCGATGGTGTGTTCAGCTTCTGACATTTTCCCATTTGCCCATTGGTTTCTAAGTCATTATCTGCTTTCTAAGATTTGCTCAGGGTGTGCATGCAGAAATCAGAATTTTTTTCTTTCCCTTAATTTGAGGTTTAATTTCATGTTAAGGTCATAGTAATGTTCATTAAGGCCAAATAGTGCTCATAGAACCTTTACGTTAAAAGACAATTAATAGATAAATCAAGCTTGTCTATTCATTTGACAGAAAGATGAGGAGTTGTGATTATAGCAAGCCCGAGTATATTAAATGACTTTGGAAGTGGAAGAAAAATAGGAGATTGTTCTAATGAGTTTAACTGGCACTTGATTAGATTATAGGCATGCTGGTTAAGTTGTTGATTTTGCTTATACAAGTTTTTTTTTCCGATTATCTTATTCTTGATATGAAATTGGTGGAACGGGTTTTTTTTCGAGTTGGGGTATTGATGTTTAATTGAGGTGGAACTGCTGATGCTCTTGAGCCTTGTGAAGATATCGGATTTTCTTTTGCTACTACAGCTTGATTGCTTTGAAGATATTCTATTAAGATAAAATCTCGAGTTGGTTTCATGATAAAGAGGTTATGAGCAAATTGAATCTAATATATGTTATGTATACTTATAATTTAATTTTCTAATGCTATTATATTTGATAGGAGCTAAGGAGATCGAGTCTATACAACCCGAGACTCTTCTCATTGAATAAAAATTTTGGAAGCACTGTGAGTACCTTATTCCATTGTGAAATGATATATATATATATATCTGTGTGTGTGTGTGTGTGTGTGTTATGTGAATATTCTAGTCCTTTGTGAAATGATGCGTTCTAATTATATGAATTGTTAAGATGAATATTGTGATAGTTAGATTAAGGAATTGGTCGTGCTATGTTCCGTGATGGAATTTGAGAGGCATTGTCTTGTATGTTTCACTTTGATTTGAGATAATGCAGTGTGATTGTGTTTACTGGTTGTGTATAAGATATGTGATGGTAATGTGCTGCCATTGTGATGTGATTGTGATTATGCTTGGGTATAATGACGGTATGGTTACAACTGATCATTATTTTGATTGTGGTTTGACTATAGCCATGGGATCGCTGGACCCGGCGGATTACAAAATGGGCCAGATCGGCCGCTGGACCCAGCGGAATACAAATAGGGCCTGATCGGCCGCTGGACCCGGCGGAATAAAAGGAATCGGGACCGGCGGAATACGGGCCTGATCGGCCGCTGGACCCGGCGGAATAGAAAAAGGGACATGATCGGCCGCTAAGACCCGGCGGAATACAAATTGAGGTCAACTCTTACCGCCAGAGGTTAATAGGCGGCCCCCGCTTATGAGATATGGATATTGGGAGTTGAGAATGATAAGTGCGAGAAGTGCGGGGTCACGGTACCGTCATAACTCTGTTGCGAGGAAACGCAACCCTATGGCTATATTGATTTGGTTGTGTTGTATATTGGTTGTTTGGTTGGATTGCTGTAAATGTGATGATTATTATGATTGTCTGAATTATTGTATTGAAGCCGTTTTGGCTTGCTAATTTGATTTAGTTAGGTTATGAGTGCAAAATGATGTTGGTTAATGGTTAATTCTAATAATAGTTTATATGGTTATAAGGGTAATTGATTGTTGATGAATGAACGTAGTAATCATTTATATGCATTGTCTAATATGTCGTGTGGGTGAGTATTTGCTTATGCTACTACTGTCTATATGAATATTTGATTGTCTAAAATATATTTATCACTTAATATTATTCATTTTGCTTTGGAATTTAGTGCTCACTGAGATGCAGCTCACACTCTGCATACATTTTTTTCAGATAAGCTTCCGATTGCTCGGAGGAATCACTTTTTGATATCGGGGATCAGCTTGGAGGACTAGGTAGGAACCTTAGTTATTTAATAGATATCCTTTCTGTATAGAATGGACTTTAGAATGTTACGACCTGAAGATTTTGTTTAGTTGTATCACTGATGTGAGAGCGAAAAAGAAATCTCCGGAAAAGTGTATATACCTATCAGAGTTGATGGATTGGTTATATACTTTGGAAATTTATGAGAAGTATGTTTTTATGTGATAATGGATTCGATGAAATTTATGAAAAGTTCTATCGAAAATTCGGGTCGTGACAATTTTGGTATCAGAGCCTAGGTTTGGAGATCCTGTAGACTTCAGTTGAGGCTTGATCCCCGAGAAATTTTTGGATAATTGTGGTGATTTTGATAGGATTTCTTTGAATTCTATGCTTGTTAATTGAGTTGTTTTTGCTTTGGATTTGTTAGCGAATAAGCACGGGCTTATGTCTGCTTGTTGAAATTTACATATACATTTCACAATAGGGAAATTGATACTGAGCAGGTGAAGAGTGGGCGTTGTTTGGAAATGATTATTTGGCAGAGGCCATCGTGTTGCTGTGGTGAAGTAGATATATTATATGACTGATTTCCAATTGATAATTGTAGACTATGGCTAGTTGCAAATTAGGTATCCTTGGTCATATTCGAGAATGCATGACCGAATTGTGTATGCACTTATGGCTGGTTTAAGGTTTCAAAGAATTGTTTTTGCTTGTATTTGATTGTATTGAGTTACTAAACTTATAACTTCTATTTCAAACTTACTTTTGTATAGAATTTTCATAATTTAGACTTAAATCCCATATAATATGGATGAGTTGCAAACATTGACTTGTTTGATTCCCGAAGATTTCCTTTGAGATTTTAGAGGCTTTGTGATGAGATATTTCTTAGTTTTGTGTACGTGAATGACTTGAGAAGTTTCTGCTTGGGTTAAAGAATAAGTAGTGGGTCTTACGTATGTTTATTGGAATTTACATAAATATGAAGCGTAGGTTATGTGGTTTATTTTGACTGTTTGGGACACTTATTGGAGTAGGAATTTTGGAGAATGACTTAAATTGTAATTTGAGTTTGAAATCAGATTGTTATGGAAGTGTTATGTATGTGCTAATGACTTGATTTCTTCATGTGTCTGAATGCGTACTCGATGGTAATGAATCAATCGAAGAACTAAATCCAATGGTAGATGGTTGATCTGCTGGAATTTCATTTTTTAGGCTAGGTAAGGGAGGGACTTGTTCATGGACTAATTTAGTGTATTACTAAATTAAAAAACTGAAGAACAAGATCTAAATTGGAGATTCAGAATGAAGGTTAACCAAATTAGAAGCAAATGTGGCCAAGCTTTAATTGTGATTTCCTTGTTTAGTTGTTATGTTAGTTATTTGATTAGTTCCGAACTTAATTGCCGAATTTACTCATGAGAAACTTTAATTACCTTACGGACATATTAGTAGGATTTTTTTAGAGGTTGATATTCATTAATTTCTTTGTGCTTGATTAAAGAATAAGCTTGGGACTTAAGGATATTTTTCGAGATCTATCTACATAATTATTATAATACTATTAAGACCTAAGTAAAGGGAGGCACCTCAGGTTCCTCATAGTTTAAGTTTCTCGTGGAATCAGCGGTATGATCAGCTATTCTTCGAGCTTCAAACGAGCGCTGAATTCAATTAAGTATTAGGGTCAAGATACATTTCAGCTATACATATATGGTTTTACAAGGATTCTTTACAGATCAGGCTCAGAGATATTCTTTCAGGAAGTTCCCACGACCTTTGAGCATATATGTCAGATTTCCTTTATTGGAATATTTCCCGAATTGTTCAATGTTCAACAATGTTGTCTGCCATCCTGCGTTCTCCGATTCCAGCAATGGCGACTCCATATTATTTTCTCCTTTATATCTGCAACCAGTCAGGGTTGATGTTGTCGTGGGCTTGATCATACGGGATTGAGGGAATTGTTGCTCTGCTTATTCAACAGGATCTTACTTGGTTCTTATCATTGATCTTGGGATTTTATTATTACTTGGGTTAATATTTTAGTCTGGCATCATCGTATGAGTTAAGCATGGGTTTCTGGTATTCTAAATTTCTGCTATCAGCAATCCATTTTGGCATGAGTAATTCTACTGGAAAAGCTATCGGGTTGAGATTGGCCAATTCTACCATCAGCAGAGACATATACAAATCTTTTGATCACCCAAGGTAGATTTGGGGTTCATTTCAGTTTATATATATCCCAGCGACATGGAAGGATTTCTATTAATTAGGTTTGGACAAAGTTTTCGGTATTCGAACTCAGAAATCTTAGAGTTGCTTTGGAATGGAGATTTGGATATTCTACCAGACTTGGGCTCAGATCATCTAAATTATTATAGTGGCTTAGCGGAAGCTCGGTGACATATGAAGGTGTGTGGAAGAGTCAATTCAGAGGAGATATGGGGACCTGAGGATGCTATAACCCTTAATGCTCTAACTTTTCGGGTATCACATACATAAATTTCGGGGACGAAATTTTTATTAGTGAGGGAGATTGTAAGTCCCGAAATTTTTTTCAAACATGCATATCTATACATACATATGCTATTATATATATATATATATTATATTCGTGGCTGAAAAAAAAAAAGAGAGGGAATGAAAGGGGCCTCACGTGGCCTTCTTCCATTCCCCTAGCAACCCACCGCCATTGACCATTTATTTTCCTTTCTTACTCTGTTTATTGCTGAAAGGGGGAAGGAAGAAGCAGAGCAATAGATAGAGAGAGAGAGAGAGAGAGAGTTCAGTTTTAGGTGGATACGGTGGAGAAGAAGAAGAGGAAGGATAAGTTCGGGGGAGTTCTTGATGGTAAGTTGATTCTCCATACTTTAGACATTCTTATTGCTGAGTATAGAGGTTGATTAGTTCATATTCAGTTCAGTTCAGCTCAGGTTAAGGTTTGGTGTGCTGGGGGAAAACGTGTTTGGTTTGTTGTAGATTTGTTATTAGTGAATTGGGTGACCTTATGCACTAAGTTTACATGTAGATTAGGGTCTTACCTCAGTTCATTTCAGCTCATTTCAATCTATGTCTGATTTGTTTTCGAGTTTAGTTGATGAAGGGCTAGTTGAAATCAATTAGTTGTGTGTGCTGTAAGTTTGCATTCATGGCATGAGCATTCTTATTTGTCGAGTTTAGAGGCTGATTAGGTTATATTTCCTTTCGTTTAGCTGAGCTTATGGTTCGATGTGTTGCAAAAATAAAAAATGAATTAGTTTATGCTCCAAAAATGTTCTTCATGGCTTGGGCGTCATTGGACGTTAGGCTCACCTATAATTAGGGGCTTAATTTAGTTCAATTCAGCTAGTTTAAGAAGTGTATTGCTGCTGGAAGTGGGGCTTGTGGGAAAGAAAAGATACATATTCAAATTAAGTGATATCGTGCAATATGTAATGTATTGTCGCTCCTGGACTCTTGAAATTTTTTCCGATTGGGTTGGCTTTAAGTGTCTCAAATCTATCTTATAAAAGTTAGTCTTCAAATGAGTTGAGTTTTCCTTATTTTCAAATATACATAACTCTTTCCGTCCTTTTCTTTTCCCGGTCATGTACTTTGACGAGATATTTTGATTCTGTTATTTCCCAGATATATCTCCATGGCTTAAGGGATTTCTCTATCAATTGCCAAATAGATTGTGGTCCTGTAGCTGCAATATATGTATTTTACATCTAAATAAGAAGAAGGTTCGATGGTGTGTTCAGCTTCTGACATTTTCCCATTTGCCCATTGGTTTCTAAGTCATTATCTGCTTTCTAAGATTTGCTCAGGGTGTGCATGCAGAAATCAGAATTTTTTCTTTCCCTTAATTTGAGGTTTAATTTCATGTTAAGGTCATAGTAATGTTCATTAAGGCCAAATAGTGCTCATAGAACCTTTACGTTAAAAGACAATTAATAGATAAATCAAGCTTGTCTATTCATTTGACAGAAAGATGAGGAGTTGTGATTATAGCAAGCCCGAGTATATTAAATGACTTTGGAAGTGGAAGAAAAATAGGAGATTGTTCTAATGAGTTTAACTGGCACTTGATTAGATTATAGGCATGCTGGTTAAGTTGTTGATTTTGCTTATACAAGTTTTTTTTCCGATTATCTTATTCTTGATATGAAATTGGTGGAACGGGTTTTTTTTCGAGTTGGGGTATTGATGTTTAATTGAGGTGGAACTGCTGATGCTCTTGAGCCTTGTGAAGATATCGGATTTTCTTTTGCTACTACAGCTTGATTGCTTTGAAGATATTCTATTAAGATAAAATCTCGAGTTGGTTTCATGATAAAGAGGTTATGAGCAAATTGAATCTAATATATGTTATGTATACTTATAATTTAATTTTCTAATGCTATTATATTTGATAGGAGCTAAGGAGATCGAGTCTATACAACCCGAGACTCTTCTCATTGAATAAAAATTTTGGAAGCACTGTGAGTACCTTATTCCATTGTGAAATGATATATATATATATCTGTGTGTGTGTGTGTGTGTGTTATGTGAATATTCTAGTCCTTTGTGAAATGATGCGTTCTAATTATATGAATTGTTAAGATGAATATTGTGATAGTTAGATTAAGGAATTGGTCGTGCTATGTTCCGTGATGGAATTTGAGAGGCATTGTCTTGTATGTTTCACTTTGATTTGAGATAATGCAGTGTGATTGTGTTTACTGGTTGTGTATAAGATATGTGATGGTAATGTGCTGCCATTGTGATGTGATTGTGATTATGCTTGGGTATAATGACGGTATGGTTACAACTGATCATTATTTTGATTGTGGTTTGACTATAGCCATGGGATCGCTGGACCCGGCGGATTACAAAATGGGCCAGATCGGCCGCTGGACCCAGCGGAATACAAATAGGGCCTGATCGGCCGCTGGACCCGGCGGAATAGAAAAAGGGACATGATCGGCCGCTAAGACCCGGCGGAATACAAATTGAGGTCAACTCTTACCGCCAGAGGTTAATAGGCGGCCCCCGCTTATGAGATATGGATATTGGGAGTTGAGAATGATAAGTGCGAGAAGTGCGGGGTCACGGTACCGTCATAACTCTGTTGCGAGGAAACGCAACCCTATGGCTATATTGATTTGGTTGTGTTGTATATTGGTTGTTTGGTTGGATTGCTGTAAATGTGATGATTATTATGATTGTCTGAATTATTGTATTGAAGCCGTTTTGCTTGCTAATTTGATTTAGTTAGGTTATGAGTGCAAAATGATGTTGGTTAATGGTTAATTCTAATAATAGTTTATATGGTTATAAGGGTAATTGATTGTTGATGAATGAACGTAGTAATCATTTATATGCATTGTCTAATATGTCGTGTGGGTGAGTATTTGCTTATGCTACTACTGTCTATATGAATATTTGATTGTCTAAAATATATTTATCACTTAATATTATTCATTTTGCTTTGGAATTTAGTGCTCACTGAGATGCAGCTCACACTCTGCATACATTTTTTTCAGATAAGCTTCCGATTGCTCGGAGGAATCACTTTTTGATATCGGGGATCAGCTTGGAGGACTAGGTAGGAACCTTAGTTATTTAATAGATATCCTTTCTGTATAGAATGGACTTTAGAATGTTACGACCTGAAGATTTTGTTTAGTTGTATCACTGATGTGAGAGCGAAAAAGAAATCTCCGGAAAAGTGTATATACCTATCAGAGTTGATGGATTGGTTATATACTTTGGAAATTTATGAGAAGTATGTTTTTATGTGATAATGGATTCGATGAAATTTATGAAAAGTTCTATCGAAAATTCGGGTCGTGACAATTTTGGTATCAGAGCCTAGGTTTGGAGATCCTGTAGACTTCAGTTGAGGCTTGATCCCCGAGAAATTTTTGGATAATTGTGGTGATTTTGATAGGATTTCTTTGAATTCTATGCTTGTTAATTGAGTTGTTTTTGCTTTGGATTTGTTAGCGAATAAGCACGGGCTTATGTCTGCTTGTTGAAATTTACATATACATTTCACAATAGGGAAATTGATACTGAGCAGGTGAAGAGTGGGCGTTGTTTGGAAATGATTATTTGGCAGAGGCCATCGTGTTGCTGTGGTGAAGTAGATATATTATATGACTGATTTCCAATTGATAATTGTAGACTATGGCTAGTTGCAAATTAGGTATCCTTGGTCATATTCGAGAATGCATGACCGAATTGTGTATGCACTTATGGCTGGTTTAAGGTTTCAAAGAATTGTTTTTGCTTGTATTTGATTGTATTGAGTTACTAAACTTATAACTTCTATTTCAAACTTACTTTTGTATAGAATTTTCATAATTTAGACTTAAATCCCATATATATGGATGAGTTGCAAACATTGACTTGTTTGATTCCCGAAGATTTCCTTTGAGATTTTAGAGGCTTTGTGATGAGATATTTCTTAGTTTTGTGTACGTGAATGACTTGAGAAGTTTTCTGCTTGGGTTAAAGAATAAGTAGTGGGTCTTACGTATGTTTATTGGAATTTACATAAATATGAAGCGTAGGTTATGTGGTTTATTTTGACTGTTTTGGGACACTTATTGGAGTAGGAATTTTGGAGAATGACTTAAATTGTAATTTGAGTTTGAAATCAGATTGTTATGGAAGTGTTATGTATGTGCTAATGACTTGATTTCTTCATGTGTCTGAATGCGTACTCGATGGTAATGAATCAATCGAAGAACTAAATCCAATGGTAGATGGTTGATCTGCTGGAATTTCATTTTTTAGGCTAGGTAAGGGAGGGACTTGTTCATGGACTAATTTAGTGTATTACTAAATTAAAAAACTGAAGAACAAGATCTAAATTGGAGATTCAGAATGAAGGTTAACCAAATTAGAAGCAAATGTGGCCAAGCTTTAATTGTGATTTCCTTGTTTAGTTGTTATGTTTATTTGATTAGTTCCGAACTTAATTGCCGAATTTACTCATGAGAAACTTTAATTACCTTACGGACATATTAGTAGGATTTTTTTTAGAGGTTGATATTCATTAATTTCTTTGTGCTTGATTAAGAATAAGCTTGGGACTTAAGGATATTTTTCGAGATCTATCTACATAATTATTATAATACTATTAAGACCTAAGTAAAGGGAGGCACCTCAGGTTCCTCATAGTTTAAGTTTCTCGTGGAATCAGCGGTATGATCAGCTATTCTTCGAGCTTCAAACGAGCGCTGAATTCAATTAAGTATTAGGGTCAAGATACATTTCAGCTATACATATATGGTTTTACAAGGATTCTTTACAGATCAGGTTCAGAGATATTCTTTCAGGAAGTTCCCACGACCTTTGAGCATATATGTCAGATTTCCTTTATTGGAATATTTCCTGAATTGTTCAATGTTCAATGTTGTTCAATGTTGTCTGCCATCATGCGTTCTCCGATTCCAGCAATGGCGACTCCATATTATTTTCTCCTTTATATCTGCAACCAGTCAGGGTTGATGTTGTCGTGGGCTTGATCATACGGGATTGAGGGAATTGTTGCTCTGCTTATTCAACAGGATCTTACTTGGTTCTTATCATTGATCTTGGGATTTTATTATTACTTGGGTTAATATTTTAGTCTGGCATCATCGTATGAGTTAAGCATGGGTTTCTGGTATTCTAAATTTCTGCTATCAGCAATCCATTTTGGCATGAGTAATTCTACTGGAAAAGCTATCGGGTTGAGATTGGCCAATTCTACCATCAGCAGAGACATATACAAATCTTTTGATCACCCAAGGTAGATTTGGGGTTCATTTCAGTTTATATATATCCCAGCGACATGGAAGGATTTCTATTAATTAGGTTTGGACAAAGTTTTCGGTATTCGAACTCAGAAATCTTAGAGTTGCTTTGGAATGGAGATTTGGATATTCTACCAGACTTGGGCTCAGATCATCTAAATTATTATAGTGGCTTAGCGGAAGCTCGGTGACATATGAAGGTGTGTGGAAGAGTCAATTCAGAGGAGATATGGGGACCTGAGGATGCTATAACCCTTAATGCTCTAACTTTTCGGGTATCACATACATAAATTTCGGGGACGAAATTTTTATTAGTGAGGGAGATTGTAAGTCCCGAAATTTTTTTCAAACATGCATATCTATACATACATATGCTATTATATATATATATATATTATATTCGTGGCTGAAAAAAAAAAAAAGAGAGGGAATGAAAGGGGCCTCACGTGGCCTTCTTCCATTCCCCTAGCAAACCCCCCGCCATTGACCATTTATTTTCCTTTCTTACTCTGTTTATTGCTGAAAGGGGGAAGGAAGAAGCAGAGCAATAGATAGAGAGAGAGAGAGAGAGAGAGTTCAGTTTTAGGTGGATA